>NC_135813.1:28748396-29048396 GCF_964213995.1 Mustelus asterias | reverse complement strand
CTGGCCACGGGGAGCCCTGTGCCCAGTCGTGTTGGAGTGTACACGTGAGCACTGTATGGGGTCTGTATCTGTGTTTGTTTGCGATGTAAAATATAAGAACATTTTCAATAAACATATCAAAGCAAGTTTGACAGCTGGAATGGTGGAAGGCAAATTTGGTCGGGGAAAAAAGAAGAAAACTACAGCATAGGAACAGGCCCTTCGGCCTTCCAGGCCTGCACCCACCATGCTGCCCCACTGAACTAAAACCCCCTATCCTTCCGGGGACCATATCCCTCCATTTCCATCCTATTCATGTATTTGTCCAGATGCCCCTTAAAACTCACTATTGTATCTGCTTCCACTACCTCCCCCGGCAGCGAGTTCCAGGCACCCACCACCCTCTGTGTAAAAAAAAAGCTTGCCTCATACATCTCCTTTAAACCTTGCCCCTTAAACATATGCCCCTAGCAATTGACTCTTCCACCCTGGGATAAAGCTGGGAAGGGGGGGGGAAAAAAAAGAGAAACAGATTGGGGTCAGCATGCATCAGGGTTTCAAATTAGGTATCGAGTCCATCGCCTTATTTGTGTTGACATAAAGCTGAGCTCAAACGCATAAATAGAACAAACATGACAATAGCTGTAACACTGAACTAATTCTCCAAATCAAACATAAGAACTAGGAGCAGGAGTAGGCCATCTGGCCCCTTGAGCCTGCTCCGCATCCGATAAGATCATAGCTGATCTTTTTGTGGACTCAGCTCCACTTACCCGCCCGCTCACCATAACCCTTAATTCCTTTACTGTTCAAAAATTTACCTTTGCCTTAAAAACATTCAGCGAGGTAGCCTCAACTGCTTCACTGGGCAGGGAATTCCACAGACTCACAACTCTTTGGGTGGAGAAGTTCCTCCTCAACTCAATCCTAAATCTGCTCCCCCTTATTTTGAGGCCATGCCCCTTAATTCTAATTTCACCTGCCAGTGGAAACAACCTCCTTGCTTCTATCTTATCTATTCCCTTCATAATCTCACATGTTTCTATAAGATGATCTCACTCTCCTGAATTCCAATGAGTATAGTCCCAGTCTACCCAGTCTCTCCTCATAAGCCAACCCCTCAACTCCGGAATCAACCTAATGAATCTCCTCTGCACCCCCTCCAGTGCCAGTATATCCTTTCTCAAGTAAGGAGACCAAAACTGTACACAGTACTCCAGGTGTGGCCTCACCAGCACCTTATACAGCTGCAACATAACCTCCCTGTTTATAAACTCCACCCCTCTAGCAAAAGACAAATTCCATTTGCCTCCTTAATTACCCTGCTGTACCTGCAAACCTGTCCCTCTGCACAGCAGAATGCTGCAATGTTTTACCATTTAAATAATAGTCCATTTCGCTGTTATGCCTACCAAAATGGATGACATCACATTTAACAACATTGTACTCCATCTGAGAGACCCTTGCCCACTCACTTAGACTATCTATATCCCTTTACAGACTGTTCCCTGCACAATTTGTTCTGCCACTCATCTTGGTGTCATCTGCAAATTTTGACACACTATACTTGATCGCCAACTCCAAATCATCTATGCAAATTGTAAACAATTGCAGTCCCAACACTGATCCCTGAGGCACACCACTACACTGCTTGCCAACCATAAAAACACCCATTTACCCCCACTCTTTGCTTTGTCAGTTAACCAATCCTCTATCCATGCGGATACATTACCTGCAACGCCATGCGCCTTTATCTTATGCAGCAGCCTTTTGTGCTGCACCTTGTCGAATGTCTTCTGGAAATCCAGATACACCACATCCACCGGTTCCTCGTTGTCCACCGCGCTCATAATGTCCTCAAAGAATTCCAGTAAATTAGTTAAACATGACCTACCTTTCATGAAACCAGAGGTATGAGTTCAGAAACACAAATTAACTTGCAGGATGTGGGCATCAGAGTAGCCAACATTTATCGTCTATCTCTGATTGCCCTTTAGGGTCTAGGCTCTCTAGAATCGAGGGTTTGTTCAATATTTTGTCATCAGGATATCGTACAAAGAAGCCAGTTTTCCAAGTTGTTCCCCCGCTGAGGATAAATTGTGAAGAAAATGGGGAATCCCTTAATTGAAAATTAGTCTGGAATTGACTCAACGGCATTCTCATTCCTGATGAAATGGGCTCACCAGTGAAGCTAAGCTCTAGGGGCGCCATTGTGCAAGTGCTCCGCTCTCCAAAGCACTAGGAGATCTCTTGCCACTCCCTCCCTCTCTCTCTCTCTTCCTCCTCTTCCTCTTCCCCCCCCCCCCCCCCCCCACCTCCATCGCCTCCTAGTATAGCAGGAATTGACTTCAAGGTCTGGTTTTCAATAAATTAACACCTTAAAGTCAACCAAATGTGTATCCATTAAATTTAATTTTCTTTCCCAGTAAACAACTGCCAGGTAAATCACTGCTCTCCCTCTAGCCTGCACATTTCCCAATCCCATACTTTTCCCCCTCAGCAGTCGCACTAACACTTTTGGTACCTTTTTCTTCATTTCAGATCCTGTCACCCGTCATGTGTTTCTGGGTCTTGCTGAATCTGTACTGGGGTGGCACGATAGCACAGCGGTTAGCACTGCTGCCTCTCAGCGCCAGGAACCCAGGTTCAATATTGGCTTGGATCACTGTGTGGAGTTTGCACGTTCTCCCCATGTCTGCATGGATTTCTGCTGGGTGCTCTGGTTTCCTTCCACAGTCCAAAGATGCACAGGTTAAGTGGATTGGTTATGCTAAATTGATTGCGCTCGGCACAGACTCTATGGCCTCCTTCTGTACTATAGGGATTCTATGTACTGTTCTGTACCCATTTCCTTTGAAGTCACTTGCTTTAACTTTGAAGCTTTAGGAACAATTACTTTCACTATCTAATCTTCCATTTGGAGAATGTAATTTTAAAAAATCTATTGTAGGACAAAATATTGATTTTGAATTTTAAACAAAAAATAAAGTATGGTCAATGTTAGGTACTTCTTTCCTCCTGTGAGTTAATCACCTTACAATACCCTTGCTAATGTGTAGCAGGGCAGCACCAAGTATTCCAAACTACTTACTGGTCACCCTCTCTCCAATCTCTGTAGTGTAAGTTGGCCTGTGCAGTAGACTTCAGATTAATTTGACCATTTTTAGGATGTTTTCAGATTATATTCAATGTGAGCTAATGAGGTCAAGACACCATTTTGTACAAACATTGGGCCACAGAAGCCATTTTGTAATTTCTAAAACTACCAAACCACACATACTGAACAAGAATTGTAATTAGTGACCAGCCAGAAACAGATGACTGAATAAATGGTGTACCTCAAATTGGGCTATGATTGAAGAATAGGTAATAAATGGCTGGGAATATATCAATGCCCAAATATCGATTTTCTGCTGTAAACTTTATTTGTGGGTATGCGAGTGATTAGATACCACTGGGCATTGTCCTTGATAGTCTGGAGCAAGTGCAGGGTAATAACTAAAGATTCAGACAGGGGCAACATCATGAACAATCTCAATGACCCACTTCATGTGCAGTGTGTAAATAGTCAAAGCCAATAAAATTAACCCAGTAACAATTGACCAAATACAATAGATTTGAGATGAGGTAATGCTAATTCAAGGTCATGAGAGAAGTAATAGTCCAAACCAGACTTTTGAATGGACCTACCTTGTATTAAGTTGATCTTTCTCTACACCCTACTTATGACTGTAACACTACATTCTGCACTCTCTCCTTTCCTTCTTCCCTATGCACTCTATAAATGGTATGTTTTGTCTGTATGGTGCGCAAGAAACAATACTTTTCACTATATCCCAATGCATGTGACAATAATAAATCAAATCAAAACCAGGTGCAGATAGATTAGAGTTGGGCATATATGATGGTACAATGATAGTGAAATCCTATGGCATTCGGACAAGAAAAAATACATTTCCCAGAACCAAAGGTTCAAATGCTGAAGAGAATCTCATGCTATGCTTTGTACCACACAAATTGTTGAAACACACTATAAATAGGTTCAAGAAAGACAAGCGCACAAAGAGGACTGGAGAATATGTTGAGGGGATAGGTCACTAAATCTATGACTCAAGGAGGAACAAACTTCTCATTCTACAATAATTCCTGCACCCCAATCACTTTGCTGGCTTCAGTCTTCACTTTGGTATTTAACCAACACCCAACATTAGTCATCTACTTTGTGGATCTGTAAAAAGGCAGAAGAGCTATAATCGGAGAATTATTGTTCTGCAGAATTAATTTAGTTGGATATAGTACATTTTCTTGCTGATCATATGCTCTTAGAAGTAAATTTTCTGTGTACACACAAACATAAGGGGTGGGGGGGCGGGGGGGGGAGGAGCAGGTGGTGGGCGCAGAGGAAAGTTTAAGAAAATTAATGCTGCCAAAACTATAGTGGCAGTGGCATACTTGCAGGATTCTCTTCAGATATTTATGAGCCAATGCATTGACCATATAAAGTTTAAAAGTTTATTAGTGTCATAAATAGGCTTACATTAACATCGCAATGAAGTTACTTTGAACATCCTCTAGTTGCCACACTCTAGTGGCTGTTCAGGGAACTGAGGGCAAATTTAGCATGACCGATGCACCCAACCAGCATGTCTTTTGGACTGTGGGAGGAAACTGTAGCACCCGGAGGAAACCCATATGGACACGGGGAGAACATGCAGACTGCGCACAGTGACCCAAGCTGAGAATCGAACCTGGATCCCTGGTGCTGCGAGGCAGCGGTGCTAACCACTGTGCCACCGTTCCACCCAAGAACATTTGATCAGCTATGGTTCAATTGGCAATTGAACCATAGGAGTCCTCACCGGAGTCAGAAGATTGTGGATTCAATTTCCACACCAGGAATTCAGCACAAAGATTAAAGGCTAATGCTCCAGTACAGTACTGAAGTTCCGCACTGTCAGAGGTGTCATCTTTTGGATGAGATGTTTGCCTGTCCAGGTGGATGGCACCATTTTAAAGAGAGCAGTTATCCTTGGTGTCCTGGCTATTACCACATTGCACTTTTTGGGAGCTTATCATGTGCCATATTTGCGACAGTACATTGAAGTATTTTACTGCAATTGTACAGGGCATTGGTGAGGCCACACCTGCAGTATTGTGTCGTTATCTGAGGAAGGATGTCCTTGCTATAGAGGTAGTGCAGTGAAGGTTTACCAGGCTGATTCCTGAAATGGCAGGTCTGTCATAAATGGAGACACAAAGTCAGTTAAATTCATTGGAGTTTAGAAGAGAGAGAGAGGGGACCTCATAGAAACACACAAAATTCTAACGGGATTAGACAGGGTAGATTCAGAAAGATTGCTCCTGATGGTGGGGGAGTCCAGAACTAGGGGTCTTAGTTTGAGGATACCGGGTAAACCTTTTAGGATTGTGTGGAGAAATTTCTTCACCCAGAGAGTGATGAATGTGTAGAATTCACTACCACCGAAAGTAGTTGAGGCCAAAATGTTGTGGGATTTCAAGACAAAATTAGATATAGCTCTCAGGGCTAAAAGGCTCAGGGGAAATGGTTGGGGGTGGGGGGGAACGGGGGGAGGGAAGAAAGAGGCGGCGGGATCAGAATATTGGTTATATCATAATGAATGGCGGAGCAGGTTCAGAGGGCAGAATGGCCTACTCCTGCTTCTATTTTCTTGAAGTTTGTTTATTCGCCACAAGTAGGCTTACATGCACACTGCAATGAAGTTACTGTGAAAATCCACTAATCGGCACACTCCGGCACCTGTTCGAGTACACGGAGGGAGAATTTAGCATGGCCAATGCACATCTTTGGACTGTGGGAGGAAACTCACACAGACACGGGGAGAACATACAAACTCCACACAGACAGGTGATCCAAGCCAGACATCAAACCCGAGTCCCTGGCATTGTGAGGCAGCAGTGCTGACCACTGCCACCATGTTTCTAAGTAGTGCGATCATTCACCGTAAAGGACTCTGGGACATCCTGTTGTCATGAAAGGTGTCAGAATAATGCAATGCAAATGTCTTTCTTTAGAGTCTGGATTTCAGGTTCTGAGGTGAATGGATTTGGGCTTTCTTCATTCTGGAAAGGAACCAAGATATTCCAAGTAATGGTGGTCTCCAACCCTTTTCCCTCTGCTTCCAGCACAGAGGCAAGAGGAATACTACACTTAGTCAAACATACACACAATAAAAAAAAAGGGTAGTTCGGTCTTGATGAAAACTTTATTAAATTTATATTTTGCAAAAAAGGCAGCTTACTAAAATATTTTTGAGCATCCATGGGAACCCACAATTTCGGGTGAACAGTATCATGATCACTAGTAGCATCTGTAAACCCCTTAAGATGAAAGCAGCAACAGGAGAGGGGAAAAGAACAGGAGTGTTATGTAACAAACTGCCTCTAACTAGGATTGTACAGACTTGGGCACATCAGCACTGTTGTTTTGTACATAGTACGCCTTTCAATAAAATTAAAAGATCGCTTATATATTTTCCTTTCCTGGCTGGTCAGTGAAAGCTTTTAATCATAAACTATAATACAATGGAAAAGCTCACTTAGTGTCAAACTAAAGGTCAAGCCAACAAGCAACAACTGCTCATCCCAAGCAGATTCCAGCAATATTTAATAGTTAAATAAGCATTTAAGCTAAATAATATGAAATAAAATCTCTTAAATAAAAGAAACTTTCTTTTTTCCCCCTAATGAGCAGGTCATGGAATATTTGGTCTGAAATCATGGCACAGAATTGGCAGAATGCAGTTTTGTATATAAAAAAAAGTCTGGACCCCCTTTCACCAATGGAAACCATATTCCATTTCTCTACTCCACATTAACATATCCACAAGCCAACTATCCGACAATTAATTGACCAGGATTGCACACTTAATAGCCATCAATGTTGGCATGTTTGCCTCAACCCGATAGCATTGGTGAAGATCAACTTAGACCCATTCGCCTTCTGGGTTGAAGCAACAAAAACAAAAAAGAATAATCGTGTAACCAGCACAATTTATACTGTTTAGGACGTTTGTGAATGCTGGAACAAACTTTGCAAACCTGCTTCAGGAGATATGCAAGTGGAGAGAGATTCTGCCCGTAAAAATGCATCCTAGAAATGCTTGCTTTTCCATTAGTTATTCCATAATACCACATTCATTTTTATAGTGAATCATTAAGGGTACTTTGGATAAGCCTGTCAATGAAAACAATGAATGTGGCTTATATGATCGTTAGTCAGTCAGTCAGTCAGTCAGTCAATCTTGTAAGACAGAATCTAGTGACTGCAAGCATGGCAGTCAACATTTCTGTATCAGTTACTGCTGAACGATAAGGTTATGGCACAAAATTCACAAACTGATAATACAAGGTTAAGTGCACCAAATTCTCGATCGTACATGGGTCTCAGAAACTCATTTGCAGAACGAAAACTTATTTTCATTTGAAGTATTTTCCTTAAATAGCTAACAGATCATTATGCCCATGTTATTCAGTTTTTGTGATGCAATGGTGCCATATTACATAAAAATAAATGAAAAAGTAGCAAGTCTCAAAGAACAAAATGCAAACAACATTGCGTAGCAATTCTCAAAAACATATACAAAGAAGAACATGCAACAACAACTTATCTTGTGTTTCATTAACTGCTGACAAGTGTAAAACCTTATCATGGCACACAAAACTGGCAATGAAGACGACGTGAGCCCCAATGTGAAGTAATGCTCTCAAATTAATAATGAACTACTTCCTAATGCTGTCATGAAGTGAGCAAGCCATTATTCTGCATTAACAGCTCAGCACTATATGGGGATTCTGCTCCTATTGCACAGTTGAGTGTGACACTTGACCACGATAAGGAGATGACTAACTAGAGTTGTGCGCGAAAATGTGGGTTTAACTGTAACAAACCAGGAACCAAACAAAAGAAAAATCAGCTCAAACCAAGTAGGTCTATTGAAAATGCTTGAAGCGCCAGAAAATAAAATTACAAGGCATAATTAAAGAGGGCACAATAAGCAGGACATAATGCGTTCGTGTGTGCTACGGAATAGGAAAACAGAAGCACCCAAGATGGAATGTACACCATTAGACATTTTGGTGTGGAAACTCTACAATGTGATAATGAACAGGAAAAAACCCAAACAGAGCAGCCCTGAAATTCTGCAGGTCTTCTCCGAATCTCCCGTCATGGTTATGGTGAGGGACCGGTACAATTCTCAAGTGAATTTCGGGGCCATTTGTGTCACCACTGCAGTAGTAGGAAAACTGCATTCAAGGCTAAAAGCCACACAATTCTTTTTTGAAACTCCAGTACTGACTGCATACCAATCTATCCTCCAGCAATTAAGACTCCGATTTTGTTTCTTGTACTTGCTGATGCACCTCGTGGGAATCTTCTGCAGCTTCAGTGATCTTTGAAGAAACCTCCTCTCCCGTTTCTTTATCATTAGAATCTTGTTGGCAAAGAGTCACTTTCTCTGGGCGCGACTCGTTTTCTTCATGTGTTGCTGGAGGGCTGACTGTAGAAGTGCTGTCAACTTCTGTCTTCTCAGTAGAAGGGGAGGACTGTACCGACGCCTGCTTATGTTCCTGCAGCAACTTGGGCTCAACTTCTTCAGCAGGGCTCCTCTCAGGTACTTTCTCACTCTTACAAACTGCTCCATTGCTCAAGGCACTGTCCGCCGGTGCGAGCACTTCAGTCGTTTCAATTTTAGCTATTGTCAATAGGTTGCAAATCTCTTTGACACTATCAGGTGACTTGACTGGGCTGCACGACTCTGATGAGCCATTGTTTCCATCTTGCTCCTCTTCAGAAACTTCTTTGAGGTCATCCATGACTTCCACCTCGTCGGGGTGGCAGATCCCATCGTCCTGAATCATCGACACCACCTGCTTCATCCTTTTCCGCTTCTCGGCTGCATTGTCGGGTCCACTGTTTTCTTGGCTGCCAAACTCACTGTTCCAGTTGATTGGCTGGTCTTCGAGAAGGAGAAGGTTGGGATCGCTGTTGGACAGCACGATGCTGTCTCTGAAGAGGTTATGCTTCCTTTGAACAGCCGCTTCCTTCACAGCTAATACAAAAAGAAAAACACAGGAGTTAAAGCATGGCCACCACTGCAATCAAATCTTCGGCTGACCAGTTTAAAGTTAGCATTTATTAAATAATCCAATATTTGATTGCAGTGAGTGATTGAGTGCAAATTGTTCTGTGGGGTGGGGGGTGAGATTACTGGTTAGCAGACCACAAATAGTGTCCATATCGTGCAGAACCTCTGCACAGGACATTTGTAATTCACACTTAGTTTGTGCATTCAAAAATTCCAAGATATTCTACACCTGCCAAAGGAAGCAGTCTTCCTGACAGGATATTGTCCCTACCCAATTCCTCCAGGTGAACAATACCTTCTTGGGGTATTAGCTCTTTGCGCATTGAACTATAGATCTGTGCCTCAACCACAGCTTTGTGGACCACAGAATTTTGTTTACAGCTCAGACAACACATTCCAAATAGCCAGTGCGATGCTAGACTGTATCTATAGCTTGATTCCAATGGGGGTCATGGGGTAGTGAGTAAGGATACTTCACTGTGATTTCACATCAGTGTGGGAGCCCGAAATCCACAGAAAACCTACAAATGGTGAAATCTAAACCAATCATTTATCCTGTTATTGTTTGAGAGACTTAGTCATGCACATATTGACTGCGGCTTGACAACTATGGCAACTAAATTTTAAAAAAGTGATGAGCTTTAGAACATTGGACATTGTGGAACATAGAATCCCTACAGTGCAGAAGGCTGCCATTCGGCCCATCGAATCTGCACTGAACACAATCCCACCCAGGCCCCATGCCCACAACCCCATGTATTTACCCTGCTAGTCCCCCTGACACTGAGGGGCAATTTAGCATGGCCTATCCATCTAACTTGCATATCTTTGGAGAGTGGGAGGAAGCCGGAGCACCCGGAGGAAACCCATGCAGACACGGAGGAAACGTGGGAACTCAACACAGACAGTGACCCAAGCTGGGAATCAAGCCCGGGCCCTTGGTGCTGTGAGGCAGCAGTGCGAACCACTGTGCCGCCCAAATACAAATACATGCTTTCTTTTTCTAGTGTTTAAAAATCAAGCGGGTAACACTGACTTTTATTTTCCAGAATCTGATATACACTGAAACAATTCTGTATAAAATCTCAGTCCTATTATTGCAATGCTTTGTTAAATTGACCATTCCGAAAACATTTTTGAGCAGCTTAAGTTAGAGCACTGGCTTGGTACACTGCCAACACCAACAATTCAAAGTAAAGTTATGTAAAAAAAACAATTGAAGCTTGGTCTGTAAACCTGTCTCAGCAATAAGAAAAATGATTGAGGTATAGGCAGTAATTTTAATTTCAGATAATTTTTGACAGTGAAGGGAAATAACCCAAATGTCTGGGTTCTGAATATCTTCCTAGGCAAACATCCCTCAATTAATCCCATCGTGGCGGGACGGGTACAGGGTGTTGGTGTCGGATTGTTCTGTGAACAGAAATGGTAGGAATTGGGCTCCTAACAAGCCCAGGTCAGAACTTGCTTTTGCCATGACCGGGGGAGGGGGGGGGAACCGTTTTGGAGCAGGGACCAGTTTTTTCCCCTCATCAGTAGAGAAGGAAATTCCAAATCCATCCACTGGGCAGCAGCAGGGGGCTTGTTGCATGGTGGTGGGAAGGTATTCTCAAATGAGAGAGTGGGGGATGATCACATTATTTCACCTGCTTTACACAGAATCACCCCTCCGGAAACTGGGTGACACATCCAGAAAGACCATCATGAGATTAAACAATTGGAATATTGGGACCAAACACTCACATATAGTATGATTAAGTAAATTACAAGAACTAATCAACTCATTCTTCCTTGTCAATTGTGTAATCTTCAAGCTATCCTAACTGTCCAAAGCCTCCTCCCATTTGCACCTGCCATTGAATTTGAAAACTGGAACCCTATTGTACATCCTTTCAGCTTGCGTAGGGGAACCTTGTTGACTCTTTCAAACCAATAAACCTTTGGTAGCAGTGTGTCAAGAAAGGTTGCTAACTTATTTTTAATTACAATGTTTTTCACATATCCAACCTACAACTTACCCTCTTCTTCACACCAACCCCTCCCCTCAGTCTCTGGTTCACATATACTGCCTGTACATTACATATTTTAGGTAGACATTCCAAAGCCTCAAGAGAAAAAGCAGCACAACATGGGGATATTGGAGGATAGTGATGGATAAGGAGCTGCATGTTTCTGACAAAGTTATTTATTCTGACCTGGTACAAAGCCGAGAGTAGAGACAGACATTATGGATCCAAAAATCCACCACAAATTTAACCCCCCTCCCCCATCAGAAAGGCCTGTTTCCATACTGTAAATCTCTATGACTCTATAGTTTGTTGGAAGTCTAACCATTCCTCATTGTTGCCTCGTTCCATAACTGAAGGAGAAAACCATCTCCTCATTTGTGGAGAACCATAGTAAAAATATGTGCATCACAACTTAAACTCGAGCTTTAAAATATCTCAATTACCTGGTTGGTTTAATCAGTATCTTCTTTATATGTAATAACAAAGCTGGTCAGAATGCTGCTTAAAACTAGGATTTATTTTTGTCCTAACCTTACCTAGCATTATGTCTTTCGAGACAGATTGGAGAACCACCTCTTCAAAAATATTATCCACTAGGATAAACTTGGAAAAATCCTCAAAGATGTATTCTTGAAATTTAGGCAGAGCCTGTGGAAAAGGATTCAGAATCAGTCACTGCAGACAGGAACTAACAGCTCAAGCAAGAATGCCACAGTGACATTAGCTCACTTTAAATTCCAATGCACGATGATTTTACAGATCATTCAAATTCTAACAACAAGGGAGGTTCACTAGGCCGATACTGGGTTTGGCAGGACTGTCCTAAGGGGAAAGGTTGGTGTGACTGGGCCTGCATTCACTAGAGTTTAGGAGGACGAGGGGAGATCCGTTTGAAAGGTACAAAGTTCTATTAGATGTGGACAAACTAAATGCAGGGAGAATGTTTTTCCTGTTTTTTTTGTCTTTTAGGGATGTTTTCCCTGGTTAGGGTACCTAAAACCAGGGGACACCATCTTACGACATTGGGTAGACCACTTAGGAGGGGAGAATAGATTTCTTCACTCAAAGGGTAGTGAACAAATGGAAAACTCTACCACAGAAATCGGTAGAGGCCAAGTACTGAATGTATTCAAGAAAGAGGTAGATATATTTTTAGATTTTAATGGCATCAAGGGATATAGGCAAGTGGGAATATAGCATTGAGACAGAGGATCAGCCATGATCATATTGAATAGTGGAGCAGGCTCGAAGGGCCAAATGGCCTACTCCTGCGCCTAATTTCCAAGTAACTCAAGCTTAGAAGCAAAAGGACTCTGCATTCAAAGGTTGGGACTTTGAAAAATGGTTCAACTGTTCACAAAACTGCACACAGAACCCAAAGAAAATTTGGAATTAATTACAGGGAGAGATCACAACAAGCATCGTGCTTAGAAAAATAGTACATTGCTGTTACTTTCTATTGGATACAGTTTACTCAGTGCTGATCTTAACAGAAATAAAGATTTGGTTACAGTATGCCGGCCCACTAGATTACAAAGCATTTCCAAAGGATGAAAGGGGCACCTAGTGGCGGTATAAAGATACTGCCACAATGGAAAATGTGAACTTGCCAAGTACTTGAAGGGAGCAAGAGGGCCTCTCAGATTCACATATTTCACCTTTATCGATGACAGATGCATCAGCTTAGCAATAACGGGTGACATCATGCAGTTATGAAGGAAGTTCAAAGCTCACCGTGTTGACAGATGAAGAGAGATTCTTCAGCATGTACGGAATAGTAATCTGGAGCAGCGCTTCTCGAAAAAACTTCTTCCTGACAGTGCTGCTGTCATAGTCGTATTTCTGGGCAAAAAGGTAAAAGTCTGAATGATGATTTTTATCGAGACTAGTAATCACTGTAAAATGATTAAACCTCATCAGTCTCTTGAATGCTGTGCTGAACATCTTAGTTTTGCATTCTGCCAGCTTCTTTTTGTTTGAGATTCCCAGCGATATCAGACGGCAACAACACATTCATAAACTGATTGAGCCTGTTTACTTTAATATCAGTCCAGTTGGTAATTGTGTGTGTAAATGCCAGAGCAGCCATCAAAAATTCAATAGAGCATTCACGTCTTGGGTTTGTTGCATCATCAATCTACTATCAAACTTGTTATGGAATCCCTAGTGCAGAAGGAGGCCATTTGGCCCATTGAGCCTGCACCAACAATCCCACCCAGGCCCTATCCCCGTAACCCCACATATTTACCCTGCTAGCCCCCCCTGATACTAAGGGGCAATTTAGCATGGCCAATCCACCTAACCCACACATCTCTGGAAGGGGAGCTAATTGGTCCCCTCAACTGTTGTAGACTTGTGGATTATGGAAAATGATCGGGACGTCAGCCAAAGCTGGTCGTGAAGAATGAAGAGACAGCAAGCTGAAAAGAATCTCAAATACAGCAAGAATTTTCAAAGATATTTTGACAAAGTTTTGAAAAGGAAGGTGAAACTGTCCACTGATCCATATTTTCTGGGGGAAAGCAAGATTCATTTACCATACACGAAATACAAAATACTTTGCTTTTTTTTTGTATTTTTATTCCAATTCAATCGAATCAAGTTCAAATCAGAGTCTCAACAAGTTGAGACATTTCCGATCCAGGCTGACAAGACAGGGCCTTCACACCTGTCTTGGGCCTGATCTACATGAGCCAAGCTGATTGGAGGAGGGGGAGGATTCCTCCTCCAAGGCTTGATCTCATTTGCATCTTAGCCAAAAGGCCGAGATGCCGCTTTTAAAAATTACTTCATATGAAACATATGAAGCTTAAATGTAACCTAATGGCCTCAACCAAGGGCAGCATCCGATCCATACTACACTTGATCTTAGCCAAAAGGCCGAGAATTTAAAAAAAACTTTTCCAATTCAATCAAATCAACTCCAATTCAGAGTCTCAACAAGTTGAGACATTTCCGATCCAGGCTGACAAGACAGGGCATGCAATCCTCTATCCTGTATTGGGCCTGATCTACATGAGCCAAGCTGATTGGAGTAGGCAGATGTCTCCGCCCCCCCCCCCCCCCCAGGCTTGATCTCATTTGCATCTTAGCCAAAAGGCCGAGATACCGCTTTTAAAAATTGCTTCATAAGAAAATGAAGCTTAAATGCAACCCAATGGCCACTACCAAGTGCAACATCCGCATAACTACACTTGATCTTAGCCAAAAGGCCGAGAATTGATTTTATTTCAGACTTCCAGCAGGTAAAGTGTTGAAATTACTCAGCAAGTCTGGCAGCATCGGAGATAACACCAGGGTTTACACTTCAAATTGAATATGGCTCATCAGAACTCCAAACCTGCCAAGTATTCCCAGGACTTAGAGAACAAGTAACAAGCGAGACATTGCCACACTATCGTATCAAATATTAAGTAACATTGTGATTAATGATGGACAGCAGGAGTCACTTTGCAAATGAGTAATGAATGAAAATGTAACCTTGAGCTTTGATACAAACAGGTATAAATATTTATACTGGACAACTGTAATTTCTATAGCAGGCATTTTATCACTGTAAATTCAAAGGATTTGATATTACTGAACAAGTACATGGAAGCTGAGAGATAACCAACCTCAGCAAGCACAGATTTTTAAAAAAAATTATATTCCCAATTCTCCAATCTCCGGACCATCTGAAACCGGACATACAGCTGGTCGTGTGTGTCAGACCTACATGGGAATGGCACAGTAAGAAGTCTCACAACACCAGATTAAAGTCCAACAGGTCTATTTGGTAGCACGAGCTTTTGGAGCGCTGCCCCTTCATCAGGTGAGTGGAGGATTTGGTTCACAAACAGGGGATATATAGACACAAACTCAATTACAAAATAATGGTTGGAATGTGAGTCTTAACAGGTAATCAAGTCTTTACAGGGACAGACATTGCGAGTGGAGAGAGGGTTAAGTAAAGGTTAAAGAGGTGCGAATTGTCTCAAGCCAGGACAATTAGTGAGATTTCGTAAGCCTAGGCAAGTCATGGGGGTTACAGATAATGTGACATGGAAATGGAAGTTTCAATTTCTAATGGGCAATTTCCCTGCTGTCTGGGATCCTCCGCAAAAGTCTCCTAATTCTGAAGAGTTGGAGACTTTGGACAGTTCTGATGTACTTGCCCGAAGAGATCCTAGGAAACCTTAGATAGAAAACCTAGTCTAATTCCTGGGTAACTACACAACTGATCACTCGGGTCACTGTCTGTGTGGAGTTTGCACATTCTCCTCGTGTCTGCGTGGGTTTCCTCCGGGTGCTCCGGTTTCCTCCCACAGTCCAAAGATGTGCGGGTTAGGTTGATTGGCCAGGTTAAAAATTGCCCCTTAGAGTCCTGAGATGCGTAGGTTAGAGGGATTAGCGGGTAAACATGTGGGGGTAGGGCCTGGGTGGGATTGTGGTTGGTGCAGACTCGATGGGCCGAATGGCCTCCTTCCGCACTGTAGGGTTTCTATGATTTCTATGATCCTGGGTAGTTGAGACTAGTGCCTTGGATTAGTTGTGTAGCTACCCAGGAGTTTGACTACAAATATTATTGGTGTCTCCTTTTAAAGTAAAAGATTACAAGAAAACCTGTCTCTTTTACAGT
The DNA here is from genome assembly GCF_964213995.1 of Mustelus asterias. Classification (NCBI taxonomy): domain Eukaryota; kingdom Metazoa; phylum Chordata; class Chondrichthyes; order Carcharhiniformes; family Triakidae; genus Mustelus; species Mustelus asterias. The sequence goes on along the minus strand of NC_135813.1, from coordinate 29,032,662 downwards.
CATAGCACATAAAAAGTTAAAGACTCACTGGGCTGACAAGCAAATCATTAAGAAAAACCCTGTTGCAGCCATAGAGATTAGAGGTCATAGAGTCATAGAGGTTTACAGCATGGAAACAGGCCCTTCAGCCCAACTTGTCCATGCCGCCCTTTCTTTTTTAAAACCCCTAAGCTAATCCCAATTGCCCGCATTTGGCCCATATCCCTCTTTACCCATTCGTACCCATGTAACTATCTCAATGCTTTTTAAAAGACAAAATTGTACCCGCCTCTACTACTGCCTCTGGCAGCTTGTTCCAGACACTCACCACCCTCTGAAAAACTTGCCCCTCTGGACACTTTTGTATCTCTCCCCTCTCGCCTTAAACCTATGCCCTCTAGTTTTAGACTCCCCTACCTTTGGGAAAAGATATTGACTATCTAGCTGATCTGTGCCCCTCATTATTTTATAGACCTCTAAGATCACCCCTCAGCCTCCTGCACTCCAGAGAAAAAAGTCTCAGTCTATCCAGCCTCTCCTTATAACTCAATCCATCAAGTCCTGGTAGCATCCTAGTAAATCTTTTCTGCACTTTTTCTAGTTTAATAATATCCTTTCTATAATAGGGTGACCAGAATTGCACACAGTATTCCAAGTGTGGCCTTACCAATGTCTTGTACAACTTCAACAAGACGTCTCAACTCCTGTATTCAATGTTCTGACCAATGAAACCAAGCATGCCGAATGCCTTCTTCACCACTCTGTCCACCTGTGCCTCCACTTTCAATGAGCTGTGAACATGTACCCCTAGATCTCTTTGTTCTGTAACTCTCCCTAACGCCCTACCATTAACTGAGTAAGTCCTGTCCTGGTTCAATCTACCAAAATGCATCACCTCGCATTTGTCTAAATTAAACTCCATCTGCCATTCGTCGGCCCACTGACCCAATTGATCAAGATCCCTTTGTAATTGGAGATAACTTTCTTCACTGTCCACTATGCCACCAATCTTAGTGTAATCTGCAAACTTACTAACCATGCGCCCTATATTCTCATCCAAATCATTTATATAAATGACAAATGAAGAGAGAGACAGGAGAAGGGGAGACTGTCTATCCCTCTTCAACTGACCGTAACAATGATTTAACTTTAGTCTAAACTCCATCTTGCCAGTTTTTATGACCCCTGCCACGTGACTACATTCAAAACTGGGCTCTGAGTAAATTGAATGGATTAATATTAAATTAAACCAGCTTATGCAAACTTTCGTAATGTTTTGAGATAAGTCACTATTCTTCTGATAGAGACTGGAATGCTTCCTTAAACTGCACTGATGAAAATTAATCATTTGAAAATTGATTTCAAAGGAATGCAGACTGCAAAAGCACAAGTCACTCGGGTAACATCGTGAAGATTATTTCCCTCAAATTCCGCAGGTTCGATTGTGATAGAAGAACTGCGACAGGGCAGAATTCCTGTGCATCAGCCCAAGGGCAGACACCTCTTCCCAAGTCTCGGGGATGGAGGGAGTTGCCTGACTTGGGGTGGGCATGTTGCACCCGTAGCACTTGGCCCAATGAGGCAGCTGGAAGCAGAGCATCTCCAACACCCACTCCCTTTAAGGTGTCCCCCACCCTCCCCGTCCCATTACTGTCTCAGCTAAAAGGCAAACAAGTGGATTAAGACCCAAGCTTTCAACAGAGCCACTGTCCTTGCAGGAGAAGATAGTGAAATGCTAGGGTCATTTTGGGTGTCATACCATTGTAAAATGGGAGTTTGGGACCTTCCCGTTATCACTGAGGCGGGGTGGGTGAAGGGTCTGCCCATTTTCCACACCAGCTGGAATTTAAGACTCAGTGCAAACAGACCAGAATCCCAGTGCAGTTGGATAAGCTTGGGTTGTTTTTGTTGGAGCAGAGAAGACCTTGGGGGAAGGGGGGGTGGGGGACCTGATTGAAGTGTACAAGATGATGAAGGGCATGCACAGAGTAGAAAGGAAGCAGATGTTCCCATTAGTTGAAGGGTCAATCACGAGGGGACATAGGCTGAAGGTGAGGGAGAGGTGGTTCCGGGGGGGATATGAGGAAAATCTTTTTAACCCAAATGGTGGTGATGGTCTGGAAGGCGCTGCCTGGGAGGGTGGTAGAGGTGGATTACCTCACATCCTTTAAGTACCACCTGAGCACTTGGCACATCATAACATTCAAGGCTATGGGCCAAGTGCTGGTAAATGGGATTAGGCGAGGGGTCAGGTGTTTCCCGCATGCTGGTGCAGACTTGCTGGACCTAAGGCACTATATGATTCTATGAAACAGCATCAAGCCATGAACTCTTGAACCTCACGATGAGAGCCTTACACGTTGCCATTTCCAGCATGAGAATTTCAGGGCCTGTGTCTGCAATGGTGTCCAGTACTAGGTTAACTAAATATACAGAAATGGTTATATCACCATAGATTTCCATATAATCGAACAATCCCTTTTATCTTAGGCCTCACCTTCAGCACTCTCTCCTGGATGCGCTGGATTGTCTTGCACAATTGTTCTTTATCGGGAGAACTGCCAAGACCTTGGTGGAGCAGTTGTTCAAATGTATACACCGCATTGTCCAATAGCTGAAGAAGAAATTGTACAGTATTAATAATACAGGAATGAGCCAACCCCGCCCCAAAAACAAAACAATGGTTTTGTTTCATTGTCGTCAGGAGTAACAACATGACTATTTACTGAAGTTCTCAGACACACATCCTGTTTACATGGAGATTGCAAAGCATACTTAAGAGTCATTGTGCATCCAGACTTTGCGCACAGATCCTTCCATAACACATGCAACAACAAAGTTCCTGCTGTTAGCTACGACAAACACTCTTTGTTGCACGTTCTATCTGGTGATGCAAAGCAGAAGATTTCCTTCAGGCTGGTAAAAATTCGGGAGAGGAAACACCTACTGGGTTTAATTGGAGGATCGAAAGACCAGTGCATGTTTCCCAGAGAAGTTAACTCTTCTCTCCATTGCGTCGAGACACGACTAGGGCAACCCACAATACTCCTTTGGTCCTCCATGGTCCTCCATGCTGCCTCACAGTGCCAGGGACCCAGGTTCGATTCCTGGCTTGGGTCACTGTTTTATGTGGAATTTGCACATTCTCCCAGTGTCTGTGTGGGTTTCCTCCGGGTGCTCTGGTTTCTTCCCACGGTCCAAAAATGTGCAGGTTGGGTGGATTGACCATGCTAAATTCTCCCTCAGTGTACCCGATCAGGGCCGGAGTGTGGCAACTAGGGGATTTTCACAGTAACTTTGTTGCAGTGTTAATATAAGTCTACTTGTGACTAATAAATGAACTTTACTTTTACTTTAATGGGCCAGACCAAGATGAGACCTGGACACATGACTACACGCCACCAAGGTAGTTTCTACTGGAAGTGAATATAATATTTGAAAGGAAAGAGATATTGGCATTTCACAGTCAATTGGAGTATTAGCTTCAAATAGCAGGTGATGGCAGATCACCAAAGCTCTGCTGTCCATAGAAACCCTGCAGTTCAGGAGGAGGCTATTCAGCCCAACTAGTCTGCACCGACCCTCTGAAAGAGCATCCCACCCAGGCAAGCCCCTTACCCCACCCGGTCCCCATACCCTGCGCATTTACCATGGCTAATCCACCCAAACTACACATCTTCGGACACTAAGGGGCAATTTAGCATGGCCAATCCACCTAACCTGCAGATCTTTGGAGCATGGGAGGAAACTGAAGCATCCGGAAGAAACCCACACTGACACGAGGAGAATGCGGAGACTCCACAGTCAGCCAAGGCCAGAACTGAACCTGGGTCCCTGGCACTGTGAGGCAGCAGTGCTACCCAATGTCCTATCTGACACCAGATGTTGTTCACCCATCACCCTCTACACGCTGACATACGCTAGCTCCCAGTTGAACAACAACTCTATTTTAAAACTTTGATCCTTTTCAAATTCCTCCATGGCCTCACTTGCCCCCCCATCATTAATCTCCTTCAGCCGCACAGCTCACCAAATCTCTACAACCCTCAAATTCTGGTCTCCTGGATATTCCCGATTTTTATTACTCCACCGCCGATGGTCAGGCCTTCAGCTGCCAAGGCCCTAACCTCTAAACCTCCCTTTCCCCCTTTAGGAACCTCCTTAAATTCTACCACTTTGACCAATCTTTTGATCATCTTATGTGGCTTGTCGCTATGTTCTGATGCTTGTGGGGATTATTTTGGGGTGATTCATTACATTAAAAGCGCTATATAAATACAAGATGCTGTTGTTGTAAACAAAGGGAAAGTAAGCAGCACTGAATGGCTTCCAAAGAAATGCACCCTGACACAAGTGGTTAGCACTGCTGCCTCACAGCCTCAGGGACCCAGGTTCAATTCCGGCCTCAGGTGACTGTGCGCGCGGAGTTTGCACGTTCTCCCCATGTCTGCATGGGTTTCCTCCCACAGTCCTAAGATGTGCAGGTCAGGTAGACTGGCCACGGTAAATTGCCTCAGTGTCCAATGATGTGTAGGCTAGGTGGATTAGCTACACTAAATTGCCCCTTGATGAAGCAAGATGTGTAGGTTAGATGGATTAGCGGGGTAAACGTATGGGGTTACGGGGATAGTGGGGGGGCAGACAGAAAGGCCTCAATAGGGGACTCTGTCAGAGAGGGTCACTGCAGACTCGATGGGCTGAATGGCCTCCTTCTGCACTGTAGGGATTCTGTGTTTCTGTGAATTGCAAATGATGAAAGGCTAACTGTCCAATGAGGTAACGGAATAGATTTAAGCAAACGTCTATGAGCAAACCTTTATTGGCCAAACTTCAAAAACATTCCCTTCAGCTGGAAGCATCATACCTTGCTTTCGACATACTTCATTCAAAGCTCACTTATGAATTGTTGGAGGAAACAGGCACAAAGACATTGGCCTAAAACTTCCACTCCCGTCCGCCATGGGAATCGTCACGGGTGGGACGCTTAATATGACAGGCAAGCTGAAGGTCCATCGACCTCGGACAGGAATATCTGGACCCGGGACGGACGAGTTGGAAAAATCCCACTCACCGTTTCATTACTCTTCTGCAACCGTTTAGATTTGGTATTTGGGTCTGCAGTTACTTTTCATGAACCCATTGCAGATGAACCTGCCACACTGGGGAGGCATAGAACCAATCCAAAATCCAAATCAACCAGCAGAAAAATCCTCATAGAAGGCAACCCTTTTCACACAAGATAGTCATTGAATGATGGACATTCTACCCTCGCAGTTTTGGATTTGGGAAATGCAATTATTCGCTGTTAGCTTTCTGAATTGTGTCCCAAGTAGGTTTTTAATCAAGTACTCTTGTGACGATCAACTGGGATTGTTCTCCCTGGAAAGACGGAGGCTGAGGGGCGACCTGATAGAAGTTCATAAAATTATGAGGGGCATAGATAAGGTGAACAGTTGGAAGCTTTTTCCCAGGGCAGAAATAACAAGTACAAGGGGGCACATGTTCAAGGTAAAGGGGGGGAAACGGTTCAGTAGAGATGTGCAGGAGAAGTTTTTTTTTAATTATACACAGTGGTGGGGGCCTGGCATGCACTGCCAAGTGAGTTGATTGAGGCAGACATGTTAGCGACATTTAAGACTTATCTGGATACAACAAACGGGGAATAGAGGGATACAGGCGGTTGGTCTAGATAGGACAACGTGATTGGCGCAGGCTTGACGGGCCAAAGGGCCTGTTCCTGTGCTGGACTGTTCTTTGTTCTTTGAATGACTCAGGGAGGTACAAGTGCAGGAAACCAAATCTCCATTTTATCTCCCTTTAATAATAATTTAACATCCATCATAAATCAATGTTCAGTTACCTTCAGCAAAGGAGAAATTCTTGAGAATGGAGTGACGTACCCGTCATCTCTGCCTCAACACTAGAGGGAGTGAAAGATAGTCCTGTCTGCATGAAGTAACTAACTTGCCAACAGCATGTTGTTGTATCAAAATGAAGGAAGAAATAAAATAGGTAGCTTAATTGAAAAGAAGTGTAAATTTGAGATGAGTTTAAAGCAAGTCCGCATTTATTTTGGAAGGACAGAAGCAGTGCTGAAACCCAGAATAAATTATACTTTGTCACTCGCAATGTTTTTCAGTGTTCCACTTCCATCAAATGGCAAAGTATGTTTTACTGTTAATGACCAGAAATTTGAGCATTCCCTCAAAAGCCATTCAACGGAGGAGCAACTGAAAAATCTATGAAGCCTCGAAAGGAAACAAAAACAAACTTCAGAAACAGGTGATCACCCATTTTCTTAAATCCAAGAGAAAACAATCATTTTAAACACAGCCGCCACGGAGGCGAAATTCCTACACATTTTGTGAAAAGAAGGCAACAGCAAATCGGGGTCTTAATCAGTAGCAGGAAACAAAACAGACCTTTCTTAAAGGAAAACAATGCATATTATACTGGCCTAATTAGATTTTCCTTCCGAGAAGGAATTATAGTTAAGCTCCTTGGGGGCCGACAGTTACTCAAACATTAACTCCATTCGTGCAGAATGGTAAAGCAGGCCCATATTTTCACTCCCTTTGAAAAGGGGTAAACTCGGTCTTGTTGCTCTCCATAAGGGGAGGCAATGGCCGAGTGGTATTATCGCTCGACTATTAATCCAGAAACTCAGTGTTCTGGGGACCAGGGTTCAAATCCTACCATGACAGCTGGCGGAATTTGAATTCAATAAAAAATATCTAGAATTAAGAATCTACTGATGATTATTAAAACCATTGTCAATTGTCAGAAAAACCCATCTGGTTCACTACTGGAAGGAAATCTGCCGTCCTTACCTGGTCTGGCCTACGTGCAACTCCAGGGCCACAGCAATGCGGTTGAGAGTCAACTGCCCTCGAAGGGCAACTAGGGATGGGCAATAAATGCTGGCCTGCCAGTGACACCCAGGTCCCATGAATGAATAAAGAAAAAAATTGCCATCAGGAAATTTGGTAGCTGTGTGGTTAATCTGGTAGTTCATGACGACTTTTCCATGTTTTGTGGACATGTGCTTTAAAATGAATCTTCATTTCATAGCGAGAGTCCACTATGATTTTTTTTGAATGAAGACAGAGGTTCATAGATGATCACAGCATCAAGAGCCAACAAACTGCTACCACGTGATGAGCAGGGGGTGTTTTTTTTTCCATTAATTTGTGGGACATGGGCATCACTAGGTGGCCAGCATTTATTGCCCATCTCTAGTTGCCCTTGGAGGGCAGTAGAGAGAGTCAACCACATTGCTGTGGCTCTGGAGTCACATGTAGACCAGACCAGCTAAGGACAACAGATTTCCTTCCCTAAAGGACATTAGCGAACCAGATGGGTTTTTCCTGACAATCAACAATGGTTTCATGGTTATCAGTAGATTCTTATAGAATTCATAGAATCATACAGTGCAGGAGATGATTCAGCCCATCGAGTCTGCACCGACCACAATCACACCCAGGCCCGAAATTAGAATCTATAACTACAGCGTTGGATATTTCACATGGGTCAGGTGTAACGTAATTCCAAATGTCCATCATTACAAATATTGAAATCCTCACGATAATACCAATTACATTAATTTTACATGCAACCTCACCCAAATAGTCACTATCTGAAAGGGGCAAGGAAATGGGCATTAGTTCGATGCTTTAGAAGGAATTGCCCACTTAACATGAGCAGTTGAATGAAGGTAACCAAGGCTTACCTCTCTCATCAGGATTTGACCCCGCTGGACAAACACTGCTGGGCTGGAGAGATCGAAGCGTTGTTGAAGGCCCTCCAGCTGTGGCTGCAGCTGCTCCAGGTGCTCGTAGCAGCTCTGCATCTTGACTGGGTGATAAGGCAGCACGTTCAGCTTCTCCATGTGCTAGAGAACACAACACAACGGCAAGCATCAAGTACTCTTCCCGTTTGTTACTTTTGCCTTCTTACCCGCTATTTTGCATAGAATAGATGAAGCCTGGCACCCATTGGGAAGTCACAACCTATTACAGTACTGTTTACTCATGATATTATAGAATCATAGTGTCATAGAATCCCTACAATACAGAATGAGGCCATTCGGCCCATCGAGCCTGCACCAACAACAATCCTACCCAGGCCCTATCCCTGTAACCCCACGTATTTTACACTAATTCTTGTGACACTAATGGTTAATTTAACATGGCCAATCCACCTAACCTGCACATTTTTGGACTGCTGGAGAAAACCAGAGCACCTGGAGGAAACCCACGCAGACACGGGGAAAATCTGCAAACACCACACAGAAAGTGACCCGAGGCAGGAATTGAACCCGGGTCCCTGGAGCTGTGAGGCAGCAGTGCTAACCACTGTGCCACCATGCCCTGCTTTTTGGTCATCTTTGTGCATTGGTAGCAAATATCCACCTTCTCACTGGTGTGATTTATTTTACAAATGGGTCTGAAATAATGAGCTTTTAGAAGCAGTCATTACCGTTAATTATTAAATTATTCAATGTGTTCACAACCTTTTATTTCCAGCATATCACTAATGTTCTATTCCAGAAAACCAACTGAAGGATAAAACTGGAGCCAATCTTTACACGCTTTAAAGCACGTCTGAGTCCACTAACCATAGTTAGTTTTAAGGGTTTAGGGGTTTTAGGGGTCTAAAGTGGATGGCCCACCACCCTCGTACAGATAAACAGAATGAGCAACTGTAAGGGAGGAGATAACAAAAACAGAGGGCAGGATTTCTTCCCCACCCCCTTTTTGTAGAGGCTGTCCACCATTAGCTGGCGGCGGGATCTTCCAGTCCCGCCACTGCCAAGGGGGTTTCCTTTTATTCACATTCTTCACTGCTGGGTAACCTGTGGCGGGGGTCACTGTCAGCGGAACCAGAATATCTCGCTGGCGGGAACAGCTGGAAAATCCCACCCAGACTTTTATATTATAACTTTCACAGTCCAAGTGTGTTTTGAAGTCCACGTAAATATGACCCATAAACATCAGATAAATGACTAGCTAATCAGTTCTGGCGGGTTTGATTGAGGATTCAAGTTTTGTTTTGATTCAAAGATAAGGACCTTACTACTGACCCAAACTGTAATTAAACAGTACGGCTTTGACAAATTGCTAAGGAAACCTTCTGATCTTGTATTTTGCCAACTTGCACACATAATTGCAACAGAGCATAAGGATTTAAATAGCAAGCAGCCAGGTTACTGAAAATATACAATAAACCGAATACTGGAAAGCAAGATGAAAGATGAAATTTGCAGATAAATTTAAGATGCATTCCTTAAAATCTATTTTAAAAATCTGTTAAACAACCAAATAAGCAGGGAAAATGTGATGAAACAGCTTTTTTTTTTAAAGTTTATTTATTAGTGTCAGGAGTAGGCTTACATTAACATTGCAATGAAGTTAGTGTGAAAATCTCCTAGTCGCCACACTCCGGCGCCTGTTCGGGTCAATGCACCTAACCAGCACGTCTTTCAGACTGTGGGAGGAAACCGGAGCACCCAGAGGAAAGCCACGCAGACACGGGGAGAACGTGCAAACTCCACACAGACAGTGACCCAAGCTGGAAATTGAACCCAGGCCCCTGGCACTGTGAGGCAGCAGTGCTAACCACTGTGCCACCTTGCCGCCCCTAGTCACTACACTCCGGTGCCTGTTCGGGTACACTGAGGGAGAATTTAGCATGGCCAGTGCACCTAACCAGAACATCTTTCAGACTGTGGGCGGGAACCGGAGCACCTGGAGGAAACCTATGCAGACACGGGGAGAATGTGCGGAGCTTGCACAATGACCCAAGCCGGGAATCGAACCCGGGTCCCTGGCGCTTTGTGGCAGCAGTGCTAACCACTGTGCCACCGTGCCGCCCAGGGAGGCGATTTGAGATTGTATTCAGGATTGTTTCCTCAGTCTGCATATTGCCGATCCCACAAGAAAGGGAACACTTTTTCACCCAATTCCATGTAACGGACTGCAGTAGATGAAATGCAAAGCAAGGCAACATTTGGGAAACAGTGACCATAATATAAAAATGCTGTGGAGATGCCGGCATTGGACTGAGGTGGGCACAGTAAGAGGTCTCACAACACCAGGTTAAAGTCCAGCAGGTTTCTTTGGATTCATGAGCTCCTTCACCAGGTGAATCACCAAATAAACCTGTTGGACTTTAACCTGGTGCTGTGAGACTTCTTATAGTATAAAGAGTTTCAGTCTGAGAAATAAAGCAAAATAAGCTCTGGGATAAGGTCAGACAACTTGGAAAGGAGGGGTAAAACTGGACCAGATCCCAGATTAAATAGAATAAAGAATTGGCAACTACAAGCATAGATCAAAAATAGAACACACATCAAGCACATGCCATGGAGGAAAATCAGGAATGTGTTGAAGGCTGGAGACCCATGGGAGACTAAGTTTCAAGTGGAAAAAAGCAATTGGTCCTACAGGGCAGATTTAGTAAACATGAAAGCCAGGATAAAATATATAGGCTATAGCAAACAGAACATGAGGTAAAATCATGGGGAAAAAACAGATTAGTATGAAGATGCTCATCAGGGTACAAACGGAGCCATTAAAAATGGAGGGGGGTAGTTCAGTGATGGGGAGTGAGGGTGTAGCAATAATAATAATCTCACTGCCTTGGTTTTCATCAAAGTGGATGTTGGGCTTGTACAACCGCTAGATCGGAGTTAGCGAAACAATCATGGGACTAAGAATTTTTGTCCCTGGAGCTCTATAGATAGAGGAGTGATTTGACAGAAGTCCTCAAAATGAAGGGTTTATAATGCTAGCAGGAAAACTCTGAAAAAGCAAATGCTAAACGAGATGGGGAGCAAGGACAGCGAGGTCGGACTAGGTGTCAAATCAGAGGGCTGAGACAGTCCAATGGTGCTGTAACACGGTGGCAGTGGTTCACACTGCTGCCTCACAGAGCCAGGGAGCCAGGTTCAATTCCTGATTGGGTCACTGTTTGTGCAGAGACTGCACGTTCTCCTAGTGTCCGTGTGGGTTTCCTCCGGGTGCTCCAGTTTCCTCCCACAGTCTGAAAGACGTGCTGGTTAGGTGGATTGGCCATGCTAAATTCTCCCTCAGTGTATCCGAACAGGCGATGGAGTGTGGCGACTCGGGGATTTTCACAGTAACTTCATTGCAGTGTTAATGTAAGTCTACTTGCGACACTAATAAATAAACATGAGAAAAAGTCCAGAATGAGGTCAGCAATGAGGAACTAGCAACAGCAAAGCGCAAGGAGTGACGGGGTAGTTTAATTGTCAATCGCACTATTGACATATGGCTCCTTGATGCTACAAAAAATTTAATGACCGCCAGGTCAGATATGGTAAGATGATATACAATCCTGTTAGTCACGCACTCACTTCCCTTTATTCTGTTCAGCTGCTTTAATACCTTGGCATGAACACCCATGAGGTGGCACAGGGTTCCTCACCACTCTGGCCTTCACATCAAAGCTCTTCCTTCATTCAAATCACCCTAATTCAATCCCTATCACAGCTTATTGCATTCACTGGTCAGTAACCCCATTACGGGCTGCACACTGACACCCAGCATCTATTGCAGTATATGTAGGTCAGCCCTTTTAGGGCAATCAGATTTTGGCAAACGGATCATCAGGTAGTTTGCCTTCTTTCTTTTTAAAGATGGTATAGGGATAAAAATCTCCCATCTAAAAATGCAAGGACGAACGTTGGCACAAGGATTCAAAATGCATTTTTTCCTATGTGACACTCAAAATCCAATGCTGGATGCTCAACTTCCATAAAGAGGAAGATATAATGAGCCCAATTTTAACTCATTCAAAACTCTTACACAGTTTATAATCAGCATGCAAGTGTCTCTATCTGATACTTGGAGTGAAAGCATATCCATTTGCATTTTGCTGGACGATTGGCAAAAAAAAACTTATTTGGTGTTCATATTAAGTGCTTAGGTTTGCAGGTTATGGAAACCTGCACAAAAGTGATTGTTATATTCTGGATTTTACAGTAGGGAGTACCTGATGGTGGAGAGGGAATTTTTCAAGATGTTTTCATGTGTTAACATGAATTTGTTGAAAGCTTTGGAGTATTCAACATAGCAACAGCTGCTAGGGGGTCAGTGTTAAGACTAGGTTTTTTTCTTCCTCATGCCCTAAATTCACAACAAATCTGTAGATTAAGTTTATTTATTAGTGTCACAAGTAGGCTTATAGTAACACTGCAATGAAGTTACTGTGAAAATCCCCTAGTCATCACACTCCGGTGCCTGTTCGGGTACACTGAGGGAGAATTTAGCATGGCCAATGCAGCTAACCAGCACGTTTTTCAGACTGTGGGAGGAAACTCGAGCACCTGGAGGAAATCCACACAGACATGGGGAGAACATACAGTCCGCAGAGACATTGACCCAAGCCGGGAATCGAACCCAGGTCTCTGGTGCTGTGAAGCAACAGTGCTAACCACTGTGCCGCCCCACTTAAATCCCACTTCAGCATTTAGCGCGGTATCTGCATCCCTTACCTCTCCCAACTTGTGCTGGCCTCCTTCATTCAGGACGTTCTTATTCATTTCCACTATCTCCTTAAAAAACAGGTCTCGGACTTCAGAGAAGCCCCTGCTAGTGGGGCCCATCAGCGCATCGAGGATGGATGAGATGTAAGGCTGGACATTATTCCGAACACAAGCTTCGGCTTTAGGCATCACGTAAACTAAAACACAAACAGAAGGGCAGGTTAGGATTAACCTGGACCGAATGATGGTAAAATACAACAACTTAAGAACCAAAGCGACAAATTCACATGGGCCTCCAGATCAGATCGGAGGACCACCAGTTTAAATACCACAGTGCCGAGAGAAGCAATTGCCATCATTAGATTAATGAGTGAACACAGTTTACAGTTTGGAAAGAAATTGTATGTTTGCTTTGTAGACTATTAAAAAGCATTCCATCAGGTTGAGTGGATTAAGCTCTGGACAGCGCTGAAAGAGGCGGCTAGATATAGCACTTGGGGCAAATGGGATCAAAGGTTATGGGGAGAAAGCAGGATTAGACTATTGAGTTGGGCGATCAGCCATGATTGTGATGGATGGTGGAGCAGGCTTGGAGGGCCTCCTCTTGCTCCTATCTTCTATGTTTCTATATTGGAGTGGATCAGAGATAATCAACTCATCAAAAATCTGTACATGGGATAGACAACAACAAGTGAGAGTAGCCAAAGTGGAACGAGAACCATGTGTCATTGGCAGAGGGGTTTGACAAGGGTGTTGTTTATCACCAGTCCTGATCAATGTCTTCTATGTGGAAGACACAGAATCTGCCATTAGGATTGGGGGGAGGAGTGGGGCTGGTGCGAATAACACCAGTTGGATTGGCAGATGCCAAAGCACTTGCAACAAGCACAGAAGGATTACAAGAACGGGTGCATCGATTAGTAATAGCAGGCATGAGGTATGGAATGAGAGTAAGTGAACATCAGCAAAATTATGATGCATATCTCAAAATCCCCAAGAAATATTCAGAGGAAAAAGAACAAGAACGGAATTCAAATATTCAAGAAACAATACGATCTGCAGGTGACAGGTGCAAAGAAATGTGGGAAGACTGTATTGAGTAAGAGGCAGCTGCTAACCAAAAAGCTGAATAAACCACTTAAGTTTTGCCCCTTTGCTGTTCAAAATGTGGGTGGCACAGTGATTAACACTGCTGCCTCAGCTCCAGAGACCTGGGTTCGAGTCTCGGCTTGGGTCACTGTCTGTGTGGAGTTTGCACATTCTCCCTGCGTCTGCGTGGGTTTCCTCCGGGTGCTCCGGTTTCCTCCCACAGTTCAAAGATGTACGGGTTAGGTGGATTGGCCATGCTAAATTGCCCCTTAGTGTCCCAGGATGTGTATGTTAGAGGGGTTAGTGGGGTAAATGTGTGGGGATAGGGCCTGGGGGTGGGATTATTGCCGCTGCAGACTCGATGGGCTGAATGGCCTCCTTCTGTGCTGTAGGGTTTCTACGATTCTATGAAATGACTCAAGAGCATGATTTGGAACGTACTTTGTCTGGATGTGAGACTTGGACCTTATGGAAAGTGGAGACCAATTTATTGAACAGCTTTACAACGTGGGTTTGGAGGAGAATGGAAAGGATCAGCTGGACATGAAAAGTAGCAAATAATTAAATGCTGTGAACAGCGAACAAAGAAAGGCATAAGAGAGTTGGCGGGCCACAATCTGAGAGGAAACAGACTCGTAACAGATATTAGGGAGGGAAGATTTCAAGGGAAAAAAAGAGGATGTCTGTTCTACGTGGCTTGAAACTTAAAGGAAACTTATTGGAAAAACAAAATACTGGAACAGGATAGATTGCCATGGAGAAGACGAAGAGCTAAGGATCTGTCTTTGGGCAGAGCACAAGTTGACGACGGGTCAGATAAATGAAAGTGTAGGCAAGAGGGAATAATAAGTAGAATAAACATAACTAGATAAATGTAAAAGGAAAATAAAAAAGTGGGGAGGTGATTGAGAGAGAAAAACAGGTGGAAATGGTGAAGTGGCTACAATAACCACAAACAGCAGAGCAAACAAAACAAAGCGTTGTCCAGTGAATGCACGAGGATTTGCAAGAATTCACAAAGTTAAGATGGGACAAGACAACAGATGCATTTGAAGACAGGGATAAACATCTCAAAATTGATACAGGAAAGGAGGAAAGAAGTAGAGGCTGACAGAAGTCGATGGAAATGAATGAGTTGTTGGGTGACAGCATTGCTGGGCTTTAATTGGGTAAAAGTGCAAACAGTGAATTTCAATTTGAGAAAACGTGCTGAAGCTAGCCGTGAAAAGTCAAACCGTGACAAAATAAACGGCAGCACGGGAGAATGGCAGTGTGGTGATTGGCTATGTTACAAAAGCAGGAAAGCCGCCTTGGTGGGAATGGACAGAGGTTTCAGGATTAGACAGCTTTTCAGGGTGGGGTGGGGGGAGGGGGGGAGAGGAGGAGGGAGAGAGACATTTACAGGAATTTATGGAAGTCAAAAGAGGATGGCTTCAAGTGTCAGGAAATCATGCCCAAATCTACAATTGTTATCAGAAGTTCTGCATATTTTGAGTGTGAAGACAGGGAAAGAGCAGAGATACTGAAAGTTAACTGTGAAACCCTGGCTAATTTCGGAGGAAGGGAGAGCAGCGAGATACATGGAGCTGTTGGAGCCACATCCAGGCCACTTGCAGCCAGGTGCACTTGGCAGCCTGAAGGTGGCAGGCTGATAAGGAGTGCTGAATTGATAAGTCGAGGCAATGATGTGGAGATGCCGGCGTAAGTAGAGGCAAGTCAGGGCAACAGACAATGGTAAAAACAGATGGGGGTTAGAAACCACAGCCACAGTAAGAAGTAATAGGGTCAGGAAGAAACCAGAGGATAGCAGGCAAATAGAAACGCAGAGCAAATAAATGACCATTAATTCAACTGCATGGTTTCAACCGGAAGATTTAGTGCCTCCAGAAACGATGCTAAGAATTTCTGGTATGTAATGGGTGTATATCGATTGAAAACAAAGTGAAGCCGTGATCTGGATGAAAAGCTCCATTTACACAGCGGTGGTAAATTTATAACGAATGCATATTTTGCAATCCATGTTCAAAACACACTGACAGCAAACAGTGCCGCTTTATAGCATTCAAGATTAAAAATGCCACTTCTCTGCTTCCACGTCAGTGGGTGTCAACTCATAGGCTGGGCTGCACATATTCATGAGACACAGTCTAGGCGTATACCAGATGCACAGAAGAGGCATTTTGCCCATAAAGGTTTGGGAGTGGTTCCCAAAAAGTAGAATCATAGAATCCTACAGTGCAGAAGGAAGGCATTCGGCCCATCAAGTTTGCACCGACCACAACCTCACCCAGCCCCATCCTCATAACCGCATGTATTTTCCCTAGCTAGTCCCCCGACACCAAGGGGCAATTTAGCACGGCCAGTCCACCTAATCTGCACATCTTTACATGTGTAGCAATTATGTATTGGGGGTTTAATGGAGGCTGCAAGGGTCACTAATTAGGCGGGATACAAAATCTCGATTTCCTCATGGCAAGCAGAGGACTTAGAGATAACGTTTGGTGGCAAATCCAACTTCATGTGGCCAGTGGTGGATTCTTGCTTGTAATACATATCAATTGGTGTGCCACGAAGCCTCACTAGTGTGAAATGGTTTTTTAAAAAAGTCCTACCCTGGATCAAGCAGGAAGTGAATGAGAATCTCATAGCACCCGGGTCACGTTTGCTTAATGGTGGCTTGCACCAGTTGGCCTTGTCCAGTTGCATGCAAGGACAGGGGCTTTTCTTGCTCAACACTATGGCACATGAGGGGGAGGCAGGAGAATGGCCACTTGCATGGAAGCTCAGGACCTGCATAGGTGAGTGGGTGGGATTGGGTGCATAGTGTAGTGGAACAGGGATCCAGGGGAGGAATGAAGTGGCCTCCTGGGTGGGTTGGGGGAGGGGTGGTGGGACGTTAGTCAGTCAGTCAAGGTAACAAGACGAGAGGCATAAAGGGCAATGTCAATACTAACCAAATGTGGCCATCTCGGTGTTGGCTGGCAGAGCCCTTACAGGGCTCGAGTTCACTGACACCATTTCTATTATTCCGGGGTGGCATGCTGGTTAGCACTGCTGCCGCATAGCGCCAGGGACCTGGGTTCGATTCCAGTCTTGGGTCACTGTGTCGAGTCTGCTTGTTCTCCGTTTCTGCGTGGGTTTCCCCCGGGCGCTCCAGTTTCCCCCCTCAGTCCAAAGATGCGCAGGTTAGGTGGACTGGCCGTGGTAAATTACCCCTTAGTGCCTCAAGATCTGTAGGTTAGGGGGGATTAGCGGGGTAAATATGTGGGGTTACAGGGATAGGGAGGGTGGTTGGGCCTGGGTAAGATGCTCTGAAGAGTCAGTGTGGATTCAATGGGCCGAATGGCCTCCTTCTGTACTGTAGGGATTCTATTCCTGCTGAGTGTGATCTTGCACAATGTCCTTTATAATGCATTGAAGAGGGGGCCAACTGAATCTGCAAGTTAAGCTTTGCCTCACAGTGGTGAGAACGTTAGATACTAGCATGAACACTCAATAAAGAGTGGACCATATGGTGTTGTTTCTTCCGCAATGAAGGGTTACCCTTGTAACCATCAACTCGTGCCTACCGCAAGGCATGGCAATACATTTAGCTCTGACTACACTTATCGCAACAAATAATGATGTACACATGAAAAAAGTGAAGCTAATGTAATTTGAAACACTCACCAGTGAAATTTAATTTGAAAAACATCCCTGCCGCCTTTGCTAATGGCAATGAAATTGTATAGGAAAGATTTCACCATGATGCAGAGCTGCCCTGGTGGACCAATGAAAAGCTTCTCCTGCCACAGAAACACACGTTTCCCCTGCACGCTGCCAACATTTAGAATTTAAATTGAAACCACGTGGGACACAGGGAAATAGTGCGCCAAAGTGTCACACACTTCCAATTATACCATTAGGAATGGTCCACTGTTAACAAAATCCCCCGCTAAGGGTCAAAGTTCCCCATTTTACCGACAGGATCTTGTATTGTTCGCAGCAAAAAAAAAAGGTTTTTAACCAACATCACATCCCTGCTGGGTAGAAGTGGTTAAAATGTGGTTGAATGTTAGATAAACCAGACGATAAATAACACTGTACAGAACAAAGTCAATGTTCAGAGCCAATATAGTCTCATCAGCTTGCTTACAAATGGCATTAGCTTTTACATGGAAGAAAATGACCTATGAAATGTAACTGGGCGTTCGCAGCGAGAACACAGACAAGCACACTGTTATTATTCAACACTTGTCTCTGAAACATGTGCTGTTAATCTGAGGGCAGTGTCATTTTTTCCAGTGGATATAAAAGGACACTTCAAGTTCTCACATGCCTGGCAACCCCATTGGCTCAGAGATGCTGCCGTACCTCGAATTTTGTTTCCCACGTGCTCCTTGGAGCTGATGATCTGGTCCATGTCTGGACGAATCCGGCTTTCCAGTCCAGGGCGGGCCTCTTCGCACTTTTGCAAGACAGCTTCATAGCGGACTTTTGTCTGTGCCAGAACCATTTTGTGCACAGCCTCTGTGATCTGAATGCAGAAAACGGGAGTTGGCAACATCAAAACATAATGCAACTGTATTTCTGTTCAAGTAATTTTCTCTTTCTTTCCCACCCCTCCCCAGTCGGCTTCATTTCTCCTTTCACGATCATTGTCAGTTAGAGCAGGAGTTTATAACCATGGTATTTTTTAAACTGCCAAATGGAATGGTTAATTTATGAATGCAGCAATGTAGCACGTCTCTTCAAATCATCAGACACTTAGACTTCAGGTTCAGTCGATGGCCGGGTGATATTATGGGTCGACTATTAATCCAGAAACTCAGCTAATATCCTGGGGACCCAGGTTTGAATCCTGCCACTACAAATGGCGGAATTCGAATTCAATAAAAAAAATCCGGAATTAAGAATCTACTGATGACCATTATAAAAACAGAAAAACGATGGAAAATCTCAGCATGTCTGACAGCATCTGTGGAGAGAGAGTAGAGCTCTGACGAAGGGTCAGCTAGACGTGAAACGTTGGCTCTATTCTCTCTCCACAGATGCTGTCAGACCTGCTGAGATTTTGCAGTGTTCTCTGCTTTTGTTTCAGATTCCGGCATCCGCAGTATTTTGCGTTTATTATACTGATGACCATGAAACTGTTGTTGATTGTCAGAAAAATCTACCTGGTTCACTAATGCTTTTAGGGAAGGAAATTTGCTATCCTTACCTGGTCTGGCCTACATATGACTCCAAAGCCACAGCAATGTGATTGACTATCTAGGGCAACTAGGGATGGACAATAAATGCTGGCCAGCCAGCGACGCCCATGCCCCATGAAAGAATTTTCAAAAATCCTTATACAGTGCATTGCCATAAATTTATTTTAATAATAATGCAAACCAGCAGCTGAACTGACTCACATAGGGACAATAGTCATTCAATAGCTGTTCTGAGCCTGCTCATGTAACCACAGGTTTACATATTGTTGATGCCAGTCACTGAAATAAGCCCTTGTGTTTCAATATGTAGCATTGCACAAAGGACAAAGTGAAATGTGAAGCACTGGGGGAAGCTCAGAGCTGCTTATGTACTGAGAGAGGTTCAGGCCACTGGAACAGGGCCATGATGCACTAACATTGCAGAACCAGTTGCAGCATGAACACAAACCTATCACATTCGCTGAAATTGGCTGCCAGAAAAGTGCGATCAAAAAAACAAACCCATCACCTTCACGGCCAGCTTTAGAAACCACCACCTACTTCAATGGGTTGAAGTGGCTGCACTAATTCAGTGTCAAAAAGGGTGGCAGCAGCACTGGTTTCTCAAGGCAAAACATCAGGGGAAAGAAAAGATCGGAATGGGGAGAACAGAAACAGCCACCTGCTCAAGAAATTGAGAGCTAATCTTTAGCTCTGTGTAATACGTTGATGGGCATCCAAGCCGAGTTGGGGAAAGAAAGCTTCTTTGCTGTTCCCTCGTACTATCTTCAAAAATTCTTTCAAATTATAATTTCTTCAAAAAAAATTAGCATGAAACCACATTTTTAAGCTTTCCGCATCATGGAATAGAATCATAGAATCCTCCAGTGCAGAAGGAGGCCATTTGACCCATCGAGTCTGCACCAACGTCAATCCCACTCAGGCCCAAACCCAAACATTTACCCCGCTAATCGCCCTGACACTAATGGGCAATTTATCATGGCCAATACACCTAACCCGCACATCTTTGAACTATGGGAGGAAACCGGAGCACCCGGAGGAAACCCACACAGGCACGGGGAGAATGTGCAAACTCCACAGACAGTGACCTGAGGCTGGAATCGAATCCAGGTCACTGGCGCTGGGTGGCAGCAGTGCTAACCATTGTGCCACTATGCAAGTAGGGCATAGATGCCTACAAGTGTAGCTCGAGCCAAGCAATATACATCCTCAACCTTCTATAATGAGGGACCTTTGAATCCCAGATTACAGGAAACATAATTGTTCACTTCTCATCAAGGAGATGGAGGAAGATTGTCACGTCAAATATTGTTGCAGAAAGAATACGCCATGAGTATTAAAACTACTTCAAAACAGCAGAAAACGTGCTTATTACATCATTTTCTTTTTGTTTATCTATCAAAATAGAAATCATTTCCTTCCAATACAACTTATAGCAGACCTTGTTTCCCAAAATGTGTCTTGGGTCAAACCGCTGCTGTCTGCTGAATGTCAGTGACCTCTTCGTCAGTCTCATCAATACAACTGGCACAAGGTTGGCGGAAACCAATTTCAAGAGGCTGGCTTGTCCAACAAGTGCCGTCCTGAATCTGGAGGTTAACATGCTCACACAACACACACAGCCAGGCAAACGTGGGACATCAATTCAAGGGCCAGGCAAACACAACTACAGGAAGCTCGCTCTCATCTGTAATGGCACCAGGCCAAGCGAGAACATGGATAAATGCTTCTCATTGGGACTTAACGCAGAATGGTGATGCAATGCATTATTTGTCTAGTGTGATATGGTAAACAAAAGATGACATTTCCATTCATCTTACTCCATAATTTAACTTGACAGCTTACACCAACACACAATACAGAAATCTTCAAACAACGAGAGATGCAGGACACCTGGGTAGTTATATATTGCATCACAACAAAGCTAACCTTTTGACTCCTCAAACGATCATGTATCGTTCCACAAATAAATAAAATGTAAATAAAAGAATTGTAGACTGATCACGGTGCCAGTTTGGATGCTGGGCAGCACAGTGGCACAGTGGTTAGCACTGCTGCCTCAGCACCAGGGACCCGGGTTCGATCCCCAACTTGGGTCACTATCCATGCGGAGTCTGCATGTTGTCCCCTGGGTGCTCCGGGTTCGTCCCGCAGTCTGAAAGACGTGCTGGTTAGGTGCATTGGCCATGTTAAATTCTCCCTCAGTGGACCTGAACAGGTGCCGGAGTGTGGCGACTAGGGGATTTTCACAGTAACTTCATTGCAGTGTCAATGCAAACGTACTTGTGACTAAAACAAATATTTTTTTCTTTGACTTTTCTTTTGCTTTTAATAAATGGTGGTCAAGTGAACCTACTGCACATCATCACTTAATGCTGAAGTGTTTCAAAATTGAGGAAATGTTAAGGTTAATATAAAAACGTCAAGGCCAATACAAAAGGCTGAGGTCATGTACCAGCTGACTTCATAACAGCTTCTTCTCTGCTGCCATCAGACTTTTGAATGGACCTACCTCATATTAAGTGGATTTTTCTCTACATCTGAGCTATGACTGTAATACTACATTCTGCACTCTTCCCTTTCCTACTCTATGAATGGTATGCTTTCTCTGTATAGCGTGCAAAAAACAATACTTTTCACTGTATACTAATAAATATGACAACAATAAATCAAATCAAGGTGAAGATACATTCAAGTAGGGCCTCCTGCATGCTAGAAACATTTTAAGTTTAAAGTTTATTAGTCACAAGTAAGTCTTATATTAACACTGCAATGAAGTTACTGTGAAATTCCCCTCAATTTGCAAACATGGATTTGTATTTAACTGTCCTGGGATCAAAAAGAGGCGGCAAGTGATGCAGGAGCTGGGAAAGCCCGTATCACTTCAGAACCTTTAGCTGCTGCTAAGCTTTCATTAAACTGATACGGAAATGGATTGTTGCAAAGTTGTGTGCCTGCAATTGGCTTCGGCGATGGTCGTTTAACCATCCTGACAAATGTTATGAAGAAACTTGGCACGGGTTGTATGAAGATTGTTATGTGGGACGCAGGCCTGTATGTTACGTTGGTTTTACTAACGCAGAATTATACTTGGACATTGCAGCACATGGGGGAAACAAAGAACTGTTAGTCAGCTAACAAGTTGACGGGTCAAAATATTACAATCCATAATTATACATTTTGATGGCAATCTTTCCCACGTTCAGTGCAAACTGTGCTCAACTGAATCACTAGTTTTCAGCTTTTCCCTCTCCATCCAATTCACCCTCCTCCATAATCAGTACACGATGTGAATCCATTCACTATGAGTTTAGATAAACAGGTTCTGGGCTACACAATGGCTCAGTCATTGCAGGATAGGCAAAATGCCAGGTTTAATCCTTATGTGCAGTAACTCATTGAGGGAGCCAACACCAAAAAAAAAAGACCTTGCACAAATATCAATTAGTGGCAAAAAGCATGGGCTATTATCAGCATCGTAATAAATGGAAGCTTATATTCAAAGTTGCAAGTTTAAAAGTTGAAGGTGCATTTAAATTAGCTGAGAAACAGAAGGAGAGAGTGAAAAATAGAAAATTGTGTCTTTTCACCACACATTTAGGAATTGGTCACATTTGCACACAACACAAGTGGCCAGGTTTTCAACTTTTCCTCTTCAAACCTACACCTGAATTTTGCAAACCTGTCTCAGTTCACTATGTAGCGTCTTTCATGCACTGTTGGTTTCAATTGACTGCAATTCACACATGTGCAGTTGCACTGTTCAGGCACTTGACAAAGCAACACTAATTTTTTTTTTAAAAACTGACTTTACATACAAGTATCAGGAGGTTTGAGAATACCACCAAGGCTGATACAGCCTCTGGCTTCCCACTCCTCACAGGGGTGGCACACTGCTACCACCCATGTATTTTCCAGACTATGTCTGGAAGATTGAGAAATTATATTGTTGAGGAATCACTGCTCAAATTAACATTCCAGCCCACTTGACACAATGAAGTACATTAGGTTATCAATGTACCCTGCTGCTGAATCACTCCTCTCTTGGTGTATGGCTGTACATTCAATGCAAGCACAAAACATGAAGCAATTTCAATTGAGCTAACCACAAGTCTTTAAATTTGACCTCATTAGACATTCCAGTCAGGAGATGTATTCAATTCTCCAAATAAATTCTGAAAGCTCATTTGGACTATTTTTCAATAAATACATGGAGAAATGAAATCATCTTTGATGATTTTTTTTCCTGCTCAGTTTGCCATTATACAGTTCATATCACATTTTAAAATTGAATGGTGCAACTTGGCATCACATACCACTCTAGCCTGCCATTCAGTTTCCAAAGAGGAAAAGTTGTGTTTAACTCCAAGAAATCCATCATCACTGATGCAGCATAACAATATTACAATGTTGCTCCAGCACTTCCAACAGCACCTTCAGCACAAATTTGACTATTTATTTATTAGTGTCACAAGTAGACTTACATCAACACTGTAATGAAGTTACTGTGAAAATCCCCTAGTCACCACACTCTGGTGTGCCTGTTCGGGTACACTGAGGGAGAATTTAGCATGGCCAATGCACCTAACCAGCAATCGGACTGTGGGAGGAACCCGGAGGAAACCCACGCAGACACGGGGAGAATGTGCAGATTCCGCACAGACAGTGACTCAAGCTGGGAATTGAACCCGGGTCCCTGGCGCTATGAGGCAGCAATGCTAACCATTGTGCCACCGTGCCGTCCTGACTAGACTACAAGGTCTAAACAGTTTGTCTGGGTGACTTTGGAAACCGCCACTTTGAACTGGAGAGAAAGAAATTCAGATAATTAGACGGGTCAAGATCAACGAGGATGCGTCTGCCTTCTCACTTCACAGTCCTGCTCTTCCTCAATCTCTGAAACGGGCACAGATTCCACAATCTAAACTCTGCCATTCCATTACTTTACCTCATTACAGCACATCCTGTGCAAGTTTGTATTTCAACTACAGATCACATGGCTGAGAGTTACTGTAACGAGGTTGTCAAGACCTTGTGCATCAGCTCTTTCAAACGAAATAATTATTTTAAACGAAGAATGGCAGATTCCAGCCATGAGGAATCCTGTATTACAATCTTCAGTGTTTCAGTTGGCACCTGGTGGCATATCCCTACTCAGAATTTCTGCAGTGCAGGAGGCAGCCATTTGGCACATTGTATCTGCACTGGCTCTCCGACAGTGCACTTTAACCCCTATCCCCGTAACCCCACATATTTACCCCACTAATTCCCATAACCTATATCTCTTGGGACACTAAGGAACAATTTAGCATAGCCAATCCACCTACACATCTTTGGGAGGAAACCGGAGCACCCGGAGGAAACCCATGCAGACATGGGGAGAAAATGCAAACTCTACACAGTCACCCAAGACCGGAATTGAACCTGGGCCCCTGGCGCTGCAAGGCAGCAGTTCCACTGTGCTGTGTTGTCTTGCTGCACTGGAATTTGCATGGAAGAACTCCACATACACCTATACAGCACCTTTAAAATCAAACTTAATTTTCAATTGAGAACACAATCATATCAGCGAACCCGTTACCGTTCTCACTTCAAAAGGTGTTTCATTTCCAGCCAGCCTCTTTCCCTAAACTTCAATTGACAGAACTGTTCTCTTACTCGATGGAATATCCCTTGCTCGACAAGTTATTTCATATAATTTATAACCTCCCATTTATAATCTGGGCAAAATAAAGGAATTGTATAATGTGTTCAACTACAGTTGATTAAAACCCATTAGAATACAATTTTACCGTCAATACAAGTCTCTCCAGATTTCTCGCATGAATCTCACATTCTGTCAACAATCTCCAAACATATTTGTACTAACAACAAACCCAAATTTAACAGATTCCTGGGATCAGAGTTTTCAGGCCATTTTTTATTCCAAATGCTACAATATCAACAAACTTTAACAACAGTTGACCTTCTGTTGGTGCAGATTGTGAAAATGCTTGCATCATTGGTTTGAACCGGTGTATTTCAGGACTGCGCTATCTCCGTTTTGAATAAATAAGAACATATTTGTTAAGCACACCATTTTTAGTGAAATTAATGGCTTCTATCCTTGGCCCCAAGACCATTCATTAAAATCAGTGAGGGAAAAAAAACAGAAACCAAGGGATCGAGGCTTTACCTTCCAAAGGTAGCAGATCACTTTTTCCCCTGTAAATGTGGCTTTGTTGGACCCCCTGCAAGGGATGGGGGTGCAATTTGTCAAGCGTTTCTAGATACTAGCATCTACCACCAGCATGCAGTTCCGATTCATAATATCAGATAGCATAGGAGGCCATTGAACCCATCATATTGGTGCTGGCACTTTGAAAAAGCTATTCCATATTCATCCCACCAGCCTGTACTGGGGGTTTCCTCCGGGTGCTCCAGTTTCCTCCCACAATCCCAAAGACGTGCTGGTTAGGTGCATTGGCCTTGCTGAATTCTCCCTCAGTGTACCCGAACAGGCGCCAGAGTGTGGCAACTAGGGGATTTTCACAGTAACTTCATTGCAGTCTTAATGTAAGCCTACTTGTGACACTAATAATTAAAATTTAAAAACTACCATGCCTATGGCCCTGTACATTTTACCTTTCCAAGCACAATCCAATGCTCTTAGCAGTTATGCTTGGATCTGCTCCCGCCACTGTTCCAGATTGAACCCTCTATACAATAAATACTCTCCACACCCACTTAGAACATTTGGGCATTATCAATCTGTATTTTATGGTTACCAACCCTCTTGCCAGTGGAAACATATATTTACTCTACTAAAACCCTTCACAACTCTGCTGTGGAAGGGGCGAGGCCCAATTGCTCAGGTTGCTTCATGCAGGCACAGAATGTATAGTCTCCACACTGCTGCCTGCAAAGGGGGGGGGGGGGGCGACGGCATTGTGGTATTATCGCTAGACTATTAATCCAGAAGCCCAGCTAATGTTCTGAAGACCAAGTTTGAATCCCGCCACAGCAGATGGTGGAATTTGAATTCAATAATAGATATCTGGAATTACGAATCTACTGATAACTATGAAACCATTGTTGGAAAAACACATCTGCTAAAGTTTATTTATTAGTCACAACTAGATTTACATTTACTGTGAAAATCCCCTAGTCGCCACACTCCAGCGCCTGTTCGGGTACAGAGAATTTAGCGTGGCCAATGCACCTCACCAGTACATCTTTCAGACTGTGGGAGGAAACCCACACAGACATGGGGAGAACGTGCAAACTCTGCACAGAAAGCGACCCGAGCCGGGAATCGAACCTGGATCCCTGGCACAGTGAGGCAGCAGTGCTAACCACTGTGCCACCGTGCCGCCCTGCCGCTAATGTCCTTTAGGGAAGGAAATCTGCCTTCCTTATCAGATTTGGTCTACATGTGACTCCAGATCCACAGCAATGTGGTTGACTCTCAACTGCCCTCTGAAATGGCCTCGCAAGCCACTCAGTTTGAGGGCAACTAGGGGAAGGCAATAAATACTGGCCAAGCAAAGACGCCCACGTCCCACAAATGAATAAAAGAAAAGAAAAGGACCTTCCTCTAACTATATTGAAGATCCCCATAGAGTGCGATGGCATAAATCCCTTCTGAAATTGAGAAATTAAAGCAGTGCTTGTGGAAATAAAAGAATAATGATCATTCCCTTTCAGATAAGTACACCCAATACACAAATACTCACCAGGATCCAGGCCCTTTGCCGGTCGTGGAATTTGCCCTTCAACTTTGGATGGATTGCTGTTCCCAGCTCTGGCAGAAGTTCTTCCATCACCAAATTACTTATAATCTTGGGAAAGAAGAAAAAAAAGATTTGAGAATGATGCTTTTCCAAAAACTTTGGATCACTCAGTTAGTGCTGAAAGAGTGTTGCAGGATGCTTGGTTACATCACCAAGGCACAGCTCGCTAACCAACATTTCCGCAAAGGACATCAGATTCATTTGGTTTTCCCACCTCACCATCCTGCCTCCAGCACAAACTACTTTCATGAAGCCTCTTCAATCTTTTGATCGACATGGATCAAACTCTAGACAGAATTTCCGACAGCAAAACATACCCAAGATGTCTACTACTGTATGAGACAGTAACAAAAGTTACAAAAACAACTAAGTGCCCCACATTATTAACTTCCCTGCATCATCTCTGGAGAACAGAACAACTTCCCATCCAACTTAAGGCAAGTGGAGAGCATGGGAGGGTATCAGATTCGAGAGCTGAAAAAAGCTTTTGACTAAATATGGAGACCACACCGACTTTGGCAATGTTTCGTGCAAAATGTCCTTTCAAAATGACTGCACTAAAATACTGGGAACATTCTCTTGGCACTTGCCTTGCACTACAAACAGGAAGAGTCACACTTGCATTTTTTAGAACTGCCATCACTATATGTACCATAAACAGGGGCGGGCAAGAGAACTTTTGTACATCAACAATACTTCATTCATAATTCTAAAGTATCTTTGTAAAAGGAAATTTATACAAGCCTCCAGTTTAAAATGACCATTTTCCACATCATCATCCACGAATGAATAGTTCAGTAATAAACAGCTTTTGAAAGAAATGTCAGTCATAAAAACTTTGCTGATCAAAATATTTTGACCCAATGACTTAAAGGCCGCAAAACTATCTTCACGGTACTTTCAAGTATTCTGCCAAGGATTTCATGAAAAAGAACAGTTTGCTGATCCCTTTTGGAAATTATTTAGTTTAAAGGTTGGAGGAAGATTCAAATTTTGACTAGTATCTGACTTGGGAAGTTCCAAGGGACTGAGATCCATCGATGAACTGAGGCTGGCTGGACACCGCCACCTGCGGCATGTAACTCACATCCTGACTCCCCAAAACTTATCCACGATCGAAGACACAAGTTGGGAGTGTGATGGAATACTCTCGCCTTCCTGGAGTGAAGGACACAAACAACATAGCAGAAATGTTGGAGAACATGATGTAGTAAGGAGGAGGAACTGAAGGAAATCAGTATTAGTAGAGAACTGGTATTGGGGAAATTGATGGGATTGAAGGCCAATAAATCCCCAGGACTGGATAATCTATATCCCAGGTTACTTGACGGAATTGGCGTCAGAAATAGTAGATGCATTGGTGGTCATCTTCCAAGGTTCTGTAGACCCTGGAACAGTTCCTACAGATTGGAGGGTAGCTTTATCAAGCCTCCCGGCCTATGTTTTTTGTGAACATGCAACTGGGGCTGGGCATTTGGGAAAGGTTTGGCTCATATTCAACATATTGCAATGTTCAAATATGACAATGAGATTTTCATCAATTCCAAATGAAGATGATTGATCAAAGAGGGAAGAACTTGAGTTTTCCAATTTTCTCCCCTTTGAGAAAGTGATTTGTGCGAGGTTGTTTTTGTGGACCTTTCGTGACCTTCTGATACACTTTCCAAGACAGTAATTCTTAATATGCAACGCCATGCTTGCTAGCACCTGCAAACCATTTCACAGCAGCACAGCAGTTAGCACTGCTGCCTCACAGCGCCAGGGACCCGGGTTCAATTCCAGCTTCGGGTCGCTGTTTGTGTGAAGTTTGCACATTCCTCCCGTGTCTGCGTGGGTTTCCTCTGGGTGCTCTGGCTTCCTCCCTCAGTCCAAAGATGTGCAGGTTAGGTGGATTGACCATGCTAAATTGATCCTAGTGTCAGAGGATTAGCAGGGTAAATATGTGGGGTGGCAGGAATAGGGCCTGGGTGGGACTGTGATCGGTGTCGACTCGATGGACCAAATGGCCTCCTTCTGCCCTGTAGGGATTCTATGAAAGCCATGCCTAACACTGTTTGGCAAAATGCATTGCAAGGTCCCCCCACACCCCCCCAAACTTGCTATGGAGGCTAAATTATTAGTGGCCGTAACACTGATCTGGTTAGTAAGAAGCTCTTGCTCTACATGGCCGTACCAGGTCAGGGAATAGACTGATTCAAAGGGGATGGCAGGGCGGCCTCAAAGAAATAATGGTTTTGATGGGGTGAGAGTTTTGAATGCCACTCTCCATTGATGTTGCTCATGAGTGCAAGCTGAAGCATAGTTTCAACACTTATCCGGTAAGCTGGCCTCTCTCTCTATCAAGGCACCACTTGGTTCTCAAGGCAAGGAGTATAAATAGGAACAAACTGAAGTTGATTACAGACCAATTACTATCTCTGTTGAATGTTTCTCGAGAATAGCAGGGAGGTCTGGAAAGAGGCCAGGTTATCAGGAGGTTAGGAAACAGTGGGGAGGGGGATGGACAGCATTATTTCCCTTGCTTTATAGACTTTTCTCCAAATATCCTGCTGTGGTTTGGTTTTTCACAGAAAGCATGACAGACATACCTCAAACAGCACTTTCAAGAAGGGCAGGAGAAGAGGATGTGGAATTCATCCAACCTTTATTCAATTTTAATGCAACAGAAAGATAATAGCTGGCTTTTTATCCAAATTCAGCAAACTGAAACAAGCAGAAAGCAATCCATCACTCTCTCAATGCTCTGAACTATATTGTGTATACTCTGGGAGAATACAATGTTACAGTGAAAACAATAGTGACTTTGTTTCATGGAGACTCCATTGTACTTGAACATATTCAGAAACCTATGGGCGTCATCCACAGTTCAATGAAAAGATGAAATTTTTGTTCTCAGTTTGCACTGTTTCCTAGGTCTTGACACTTCAGGGCAGCACGGTGGCACAGTGGTTAGCACTGCTGCCTCACTGCACCAGGGACCCAGGTTCAATTCCTGGCTTGGGTCACTGTTTGCGTGGAGTCCGCACGTTCTCCCTGCGTCTGCGCGGTTTCCTCTGGATGCTCCTCCCACAGTCCGAAATATCAGATCATATCACTTCAGATAGCGTAGGAGGTCATTGGGCCCATCATATTGGTGCTGGCACTTTGAAAAAGCTATTCCAGTTCATCCCACCAGCCTGTATTGGGTTTCCTCTGGGAGCTCCGGTTTCCTCCCACAGTCCGAAAGACGTGCTGGTTAGGCGTATTGGCCATGCTAAATTCTCCCTCAGTGTACCCAAACAGGCGCCGGAGTGTGGCAACTAGGGGAATTTCACAGTAACTTCATTGCAGTGTTAATGTAAGCCTATCTGTGACACTAATGAAAAAACCTTAAACTTCCCAGCATCCCATTAACCTAATATGTCATGTATTTGGTGGGAAAAAATAGAAATAAAATGGCTTTTAATACTCTGCCACAGTGAAGCAGTGTCCCATAAATTGAACAACTTAATTGCAAGGAAACGGCCTTGCACAGAATTTCTTCAGCTGTTGAGTTGAAAGCGCTTGAGGCCATGGAACCAAGAAAAGAAAGCATTACTTCGCATGACCTCTGACTACAGCCAAACATCTGCTCAGGCCACAAGCTCTGTCATGTTGTTAACAGTCACCTGGTTTCACTCCTCAAAGAAGTTATCAGCAGTCAAATGCTGTCTGCCATTTTAAGGTTGCTCAAGCTTCCCAAATTAAATCCAGAACTGACAGTAGCAGACTCTATCTGAAGCCAGAAAAAAATTGCAGAATCTCACCCTCCAGATGAATTTCCCTTTGTCGCTGCATTGACGCTTCTGGTTAATCCATGATCTCATCCACAGAATGCAATTTTTTCCCTTTGCGGGTAAATAGCAATCAGGCTAATTTTCCTTTTTTTAGACAGACGATTCATTATGTAGAAATACAGGGACCAACAGCCTACTCGCATTGTGATGCACATAATACTCTGAATTGTCCAGCTAGGTTATAGAAGCAGCAGGAGTTACTGGTACTCCGGAACACAGACTTGTCATCTTGTGGCTCAGTGAGGATTGTGTACACACACACACACTGCTTCTTACTTTGAAAAATGTCTGGTAACCAATTTGAACTTGAGTGCAGATTTAGCCATGTGGATACCTTGTCCTCATTCTAATTTGGCAAGAAAAAAATCAATTAGCATCTAAATTGTTTGGTCTTGTCACGATAACAAGGCTTAGCCATTCTTGATGAGCATCTGTACCCTTGTCTGGAACCAGATGCAAGAACTTCATGGGCGTCATGAGGGAGAAGCTTCTGTTTTGGCCCATTTCAACAACACACATGCCCACAGATTCAACATTTTGGTGATGTGGTGTCTAACATGAATCTGAAGGGTGGCACAGTGGTGAGCACTGCTGCCTCACTTGGGTTCAATTCCGATCTTGGCTGATTGTCTGGGTGGAATTTACATGTTCTCCCCCTGTTTGCGTGGGTTTCCTGGAGGTGCTCTGGTTTCCTCCCACAGTCCAAAGATGTGGGGGTTAGGTAGATTGGCCATACTAAATTGCCCCTCAGTGTCAGCGGGACTAGCTAGGGTAAATGCATGGGGTTGTGGGGATGGGACCTGGTGGGATTGTCGTCAGTCCAGACTCGATGGGCCGAATGACCACCTTCTGCGCTGCAGGATTCTAAATGTATGGGGTTGAGATTCGGGGGGGGGGGGGGGGGGGGGGGCAGGGAAGGAGGTCGGGGTAAGATACCCGTCAGAGTTGGTGCAGACCCGATGGGCCTAATGGCCTCCTTCTGCACTATAGGGATTCTATAATCCAAATCTATATTAATTACTGCAACGTTTGTTCACCAATCTCCCATCAAGTCAGTGGCCAGAGTTTTTTTAGCATTGCTCTTGAAGATGCTACATTGTACAAACTGATGCTCCATTCTTACTGACATAATGGCCACAATGACCAATCAACACCTGACCACAAAATGAGCAGTGCACCCTGGGATCTGACGCTTCATGGGAAGGAGGAAATCAAAGCAGTTTTTGGCTTCTTCACAATGGTACCGCATAGAACTTTACATTAAAATTCTCTTGTAAATTTGTGGTTATAAACAAGCACCAATGCTCAGCTTCCAGCCCAGGTAATATTATAAACCATCCAAGACAGCGGGTGGAAAATGTGCCCTAAAACACGTGTTCCTCTAAGATCAGCTGTCAGAGGAGCAATGGGTGGCTTGGTGGCAGTGGTTAGCACTGCTGCCTCTCAGCGCCAGGGACCCGGGTTCAATCCCCAGCTTGGGTCAGTGTGTGGGGAGTTTGTGCCCCATGTCTGCGTGGATTATCTCCGGGTGCTCCAGTTTCTTCCCATAGTCCAAAAGACATGCTGGCTAGGTGGATTGGCCATGATAAAATTGCCCCTTAGTGTAAGGGGGAATGGTAGGGTAAATGCGTGGGGTTATGGGGATGGGGCCTGGGTAGGATTGTGGTCGGTGCAGATTCGATGGGCCGAATGTCCTCATTCTGCACTGTTGGAATCTATGATTCTAACGAGTGCTACGTGAAGGACTCTCCCAGTAAGAAAGCACCTGGCATCCAGTTGGCACTTTGCAAAGATGGCACAGCAGCAATCTAGAACATTGAGTGGGGAAAGGCTGGCACAAACACACCCAGCTGACAGTACACCACCTGTCGGTGTCACACCCCATGTGCCTCACTGAGCTAGGGTTTTATAGCGAAGTGGGAGCCATCTGTCTCCGTGACCTCTTGTCAATCATACTCTGCACAGAAACTTGTGACAAATTGAGTGAGCATACTAATCTTCAAGTTGTACTTGCCTCCACTGTGTCGAAAATGAAAATATTCCAGAGACGAGGCTGAAGAAAGAAATGTTTTTTGTTCTAATTTTAACACGGACTATCAAATTTCATTCCCTCACAGCATGCTTGCTTTGGCACAATATTTCTTGCTTCTCAAACTAATCTCCAAGCGTTCACCACTCCTTTGAGATTTTGGCAGTGATTAGGCTTTCAGAATTTTCAAATACTATTCACGATCTCCGTCTTATTGGCTTTAACAACCTAGCTATTTCTGATAACACATCATCTACAGAGAAGTATGTGCACAATATCAACTGGGGCAAGGAGCCTTGGGAGGAACAGAATTGGATCAACAAGTCAAAATTCCACTTCCTCCTTCAGAAGCCAAAAACGTAAACTCTTTGTGCTGGACATAATTCGTGCTCAACATCCTGCAATCTTCTCCCAGTGTTCACCGATGTTGGGTGAATTGCACCCAAAAACCAGACAAATACAAGTGGAAATTCTTGGGGGGGGGTGTTCTCAATTTAAACCAAAGCGGAGAAGAATCACTGATCTTCTAACACAATTGGGATATTATGGGAGACCAGCAAGAACAGAAAACAAAATGTCCAATGATGTGCGAGTTAGATAGATTGGCCATGATAAATTGCCCATTAGTGTCAGGGGGATTAGTTGGGTAAATACATGGGGTTACGGGAATAGGGCATGGGTAGGAATGTTGTTGGCGCAGACTCGATGGGCCAAATGGTCTCCTTCTGCACTGTAGGGATTCTATGATTCAATGAAAATCCTAATGGTTTCCACCACCCCCTCCCAAAACATCTATAACATATTGGCAAAGACTACAACCCAAGGTCCTCAGTCTTACACAATACAATTTTCAGGAGAAGACCTGATCAAACTTGCTGCTTAAGTGCCCACTGTCTATGGCACCAATTTGAATGGGAAATTACTGCAGCTTCCTTTCAAACACATTCAGAGTACTGAGTACGAATGTGAAGGTGCCCAGCACTGTTGAGAGGGTAGTGTATGGAACAAAGTTGGTTTTTTAAAATGTCCTACACACGGGGTGCAGCGCTGCCCGAGCGTCACTCTGGAACTGCCAATTCAAAGCCTTTGATATTCACCGCTGGATGGGGAACTCTCCTTTGCTGATTGACCATCCATTCTACACCCCAATCCATTTTTATTTCTACTGAGCTCTGATTCCACTCCATTGATTATCTGACTAGATATTCAATCTGTAAGATTGGTGCTAATTTTAATCC
Organism: Mustelus asterias; assembly: GCF_964213995.1. Classification (NCBI taxonomy): domain Eukaryota; kingdom Metazoa; phylum Chordata; class Chondrichthyes; order Carcharhiniformes; family Triakidae; genus Mustelus; species Mustelus asterias. The sequence goes on along the minus strand of NC_135813.1, from coordinate 28,999,040 downwards.
TCCCTGCCTCCAATATTGAAGCTACTCGTATTTGGGAATAATGCATTCAAAGGGATTTGGCTCATCGATGGCAACATCAAAACTAGAGGGAAGTCCTCTTGCAGCCATGTGGGGCTCTGACACCTGGGACGCAGAGGCTGCTGGCACGGGGGATCGAGCGGTCAGCATGATGGCACAGTGGTTAGCACTGCTGCCTCACAGTGCCAGCGACCCAGGTTAAATTCCGGCCTTGGGTCACTGTGTGGAGTCTGCACATTCTCCCCGTGTCTGCGTGGGTTTCCTCCGAGTGCTCCGGTTTCCTCCCGCAGTTCAAAGATGCGCGGGTTAGGTGCATTGGCTATGCTAAATTCACCCTAGTGTCAAGGGGATTAGTATGGTAAATGTGTGGGGTTATGGGGATAAGGCCTGGGTGGGATTGTGGTCGGTACTGGCTCGATGGGCCGAATGGCCCCCTTCTGTACTGTAGGGATTGTATGATTCCAACCTGTGGTATTATGTGGGGCACAAGGGCAAGTTTGACCATGAGTTCCTGGAGTTTCAGTTCAGGCCGAATGCTAAGAGTGACCAGAAATGTCTGCAGCTTATGGTGTGGCTGTGAATGCACAGCCTGAGGTGGTTCAGAAGTGACAGAAGGAAGGCCAGGCCCAGAGCCTCACGCTGCTGTTGTTGAATGTCTGAGTCAATATTCAGCCACAATAAAAACAGTAACCTTCCTGTACAGCTCACTGAGCGTAAAAAAGAAAATCCAGGCCGAGCATCTTTCTGTGCACAGCTTTCTCAGCCAGGCATTTCAGGATCTTTGAAGCTCAAGGTTCTTAGGATCTAAAGCAACATCAAATCCCCAAACACTCTGCTGTGTTTGCCCACTGAACATCAATTCCTTGGCTGTGAAACATAATGTAACGTTTGCATTCCCTTCTGGCAGATTTTCATGGAATTTACAGCACAGAAACAGGCCATTTGGCCCTCATCTATGCTGGTGCTTATGTTCTACACAAGCCTCTCCCACCTTGATCACACAAATCAGGGCAACCTTCAGTTTCTTCCTTCCTCAATTTCCTTGAGTATATCAATGGTACACTCACGGAACAGTTATTGCACAAGAGGCCATTCAGCACATTGCCTTTGTGCGTTTGTTCTCCATAACCGCAACTCTGCTAGTCCTACTCCTCCCCCTTTTCCCTGTAAATCTGTGAAATCTTCTCTATTAAGATGACGATCAAGTTCCCTTTTGAAAGCCACAATTGAATCTGTCTCCAACACACACTTGGGCAGCGCATCCCCGATCCAAACCACTTGTTGCATGAAGAGATTTTTCCTCATGTTGCCTCGGATTCTTTTTGTTAATCACCAGTGTTCACAACTGTCTGCCAATGAGAACAGTTTCTCCCTATTTACAGTATCCAGACCCCTCATGATTTTGAGCACACTATCCAACCTCCTCTCAACTTCCTCTTATCCAAGGACAACAACCCTAGCCTTGCTAATCTATCCCACATTTCTAAAACCTTCTCATTCTTCCCTTTGAGGGTGAACCGGTGTTTTATGAACATTCATAACTTACTTGGTTTTTCACTGAGAAAAAGACATTTAATTCTTTGACTTCTAAAATAAGTGGGGCAACATGGTGGCAGAGTGGTTAGCACTGGGTCCGATTCCTGGCTTGGGTCACTATCTTGATTTGATTTATTATTGTCACATGTATTAACATAGTGAAAAGTATTGTTTCTTGCACACTATACAGACAAAACATACCGTTCATAGAGAAGGAAACGAGAGAGTGCAGAATGTAGTGTTACAGTCATAGCTAGGGTGTAGAGAAAGATCAACTTAATGCAAGGTAAGTCCATCCAAAAGTCTGACAGCAGCAGGGAAGAAGCTGTTCTCGAGTCAGTTGGTACGTGACCTCAGACTTCTTATTTTTTCCCCGAAGGAAGGTGGTGGAAGAGAGAATGTCCGGGGTGTGTGGGGTCCTTAATTATGCTGGCTGCTTTGCCGAGACAGCGGGAAGTGTAGACAGAGTCAATGTCTTCTCCGCACTGTATGGAGTTTGCAGGATCTCCCCGTGTCTGTGTGAGTTTCCTCCGGTTTTCTCCCACGGTCCGAAAGATGTGCTGCTTACGTGCATTGGCCATGCTAAATTCTCCCTCAGTGTGCCCGAACAGGCGCCGGAGTGTGGCGACTAGGGGATTTTCACAGCAACTTTATTGCAGTGTTAATGTACGCCTACTTGTGACACTAATAAATAAAATAAATCCTGTAGTGTAAAGGTGTGTGTGAAATAAGTGCCAAGTCCGTAAATTGGCATTAACTGTTGATCTCAATTGGAAGGGTCATTGGCTAATTGAACTTGGTAATGGAAATTATACACGCGTGCGGTAGAGTGTGTTGAAGTGAGGCAAGTGTACATTGTTAGAACAGAGTCAATGGAAATTTCACTGATCGATTATGCCCATCCATCACTCAATTGAAACAACCGTCAACTATATTGTTCTTGTGATATAAACTATTACTCAAGCAGCTTTAAAACTGCAATATTAAAAGTATCATTGACACAGTGCACAAGCCGAAGACTTCGAACATCTCACGGAACTCACTAGCAGTCTAATGGTTAAAGTAATATTTACCAGATATATTTAAAATAAGGGTTAGTTCTAATTTTGATTTATTTTAAAATGTTGTCGTCAACGTAAATGCAATCTCTGCCAATGCATACAGGAGCGGAAAATGTATCAATGCACCGAGACTATTTGCCCACACAAAAACTAATTTTTTTTTTGAAAGAAAACAAGTCTTTAAATAAATCAGACTTTCCCTCCAATTTCCTCCTTTAAAAACTGACAAAGAGTCTGCCCCAGGACCATGTCCAAATGAAAAGTCATAATTTAGCTAACTAAGTGGCACGGTGGCACACTTAGAAGTGCTGCCTCACAGCGCCAGGGACCTGGGTTCATTTTCAGCCTTGTGGAGTTTGCATGTTCTCCCCGTGTCTGCGTGGGCTTCCTCCGGGTGCTTCGGTTTCCACCCAGATGTGCGGGTTAGGTTGATTGGCCATGCTAAATTGCCCTCTTTCAGTGGGGTTAGCAGGGTAAATGCGTGGGGTTACAGGGATAGGGCCTGGGTTGGATTATTGTTGGTGCAGGCTTGACGGGCTGAATGGCCTCCTTATGATTCTATGGTATTAATTTCAAATCAGCTGATCCAATCGATTCGCCCACTCTCTCAATATGCACATACACATGTTGTTAAACTACAATTTACATGACAATTTTTTGCTTGTGGGACAAGAATGCGGACAAAAGAAAATCTTATAGAGCAATTTAAAAGTCTTTTAGCTCGCTCATGTCTCTACTGTAACTGGCCAAGGGGATGAGTTAATGCCAGTGACATTGTGCTGAATCAAGTAGAACGGCAGTAACAAACACAACACTCCACAGCACAATGAGCCTGTTCAACCACAAACACAAACCTGCACTCCCTTGCTGAATTTATAGCTACTGGCACATGTGTTCAAGTCAGTGGAGATAACTGTGCACATTAAGTGCGTCACTTGGAGGTGCGAGGTACACATGCGTAATTTTGTACTTCAAAGTGAGCAGAAATACAATCGTCCTCAGTTGACAAAAAAAAATTTTTCCACACGACTCCAAAAGTCACCATAAGAAAGTCGATACCTTCTACAAATTTCACATAGGAACTCTCCTTTTGCTTGTTGGGTTAGAGCCCATTGCCTCTGGTATTGTTTCTGCTGTTGTTCGGCTTCTTGTTAAATGCAGTACAAGTACCTTGATCCCTGACTAAAGAGTGGCTCACCACCAGCTGAGCCCATGGGGATCACTTGCCATTATTCAGGACACTGTAAAGGACTCACTTTGGTTCACGAATGCCCTTTAGGGAAGGAAATCTGCTGTCCTTACCCGGACAACGCAAGTGAAACTAGGACATCGAATGGACTTTTCAGTGAGTTAGTCTATAAACCAGCTTACCTGCTCTTGATTGCCACACAACATGTCCCAGGTACCATATTGATCTTTTGACTGGCGATACAATCGGACAGCATCTGTGAAGGCTGGAGTCTCTACTTTGCAATCTTCAGGCAATCCTGGAGAGTACGTAAAAATGCAATGAAACATTATACTTGCTAATACTCCAAAATTAACAGTATATACACACTGTTACAACTAACAGAAGACACCATGCAGAATAATAATGCATAGCATGAAGATTGAGTGTACAGCTGATCTGATCAACAATGGGGGAAACTACAGAATTTTATACCGTGGGAGGCTGCCATATGTTTGGCACAGTGGTTAGCACAGGTGCCTCAAAGTACCAGGGGCCCAGGTTCGATTCCCAGCTTGGGTCACTGTCTGTGCGGAGTTTGCACGTTCTCCCCGTGTCTGCGTGGGTTTCCTCCAGGTGCTCCGGGTTCCTCCCACAGTCTGAAAGACATGCTGGTTAGGTGCATTGACCGCACTAAATTCTCCCTCAGTGTACCCGAGCAGGCGCCAGAGTGTGGCGACTAAGGGATTGTCACAGTAACTTCATTGCAGTGTTAATGTAAACCTATTTGTGACACTAATAAATAAAGTTTAAACAAAATGTATTATGTCACACTTTTTCCACATTAAATTATGTTTTCCATCTGACTGCCATTTTGATAATATGCACCCTTCCAAAGAATTTTCTACCCTTCCTCATTGCTTGCCCAACAGACTTTTGACATGCTTGCCTTTGTCATGCGTACACAGTACTTAAGAGCAGAAGCGATTAAGTACAATGGCTTTTTGAGGCTATAGCATGTTTCACAGCAGTTGTTGACAATGAAAGTCTGTGCTTTCTGCTCATTGTACCAATCCCAAATCAAAGATAGCTTAACCTAGATTGTTCCAGTTCAAATAATTCTCCACAACCTACCATCATAGAGCAACTGATAAGGGAAACATTCAAGCTATGATGGGTGCAGTAGATGTTGACCTGAGGATTGGGTTTAAGTACATCAGAACACCAGACTGAAACTTGACTTTAAAGTAGAACTGATAAAGCTTGATAGTGGCATTGACTGACAAGTGTAGCCAAATGTTTAATTTCTCAACAATACCCTTCATCCAAAGGAGCAACACACATACTGTGCTTAACATTGCGTTCTCCCTTTTTCGTTAACTGGGTTTAGTCACAAAATTCTAAACCATAACTGTTTCTTTTGTGTGTCATGATGTGGAGATGCCGGCGTTGGACTGGGGTAAGCACAGTAAGAAGTCTCACAACACCAGGTTAAAGTCCAACAGGTTTATTTGGTAGCAAATACCATAAGCTTTCAGAGCGCTGCCCCTTCGTCAGATGGAGTGGTTATCTGTTCTCAAACAGTGCAAACAGACAGAAATCAAATTACAGAATACTGATTAGAATGCAAATCTCTACAGCCAGCCGGTCTTAAATGTACAGACAATGTGGGTGGAGGGAGCATTCAACACATGGCTAAGATCAAGTGTAGTATGGATCGCCTGCACTTGGTTGAGGTCATTAGGTTATGCTGAGGCTTCATATGTTTCATATGAAGCAATTTTTAAAAGCGGCATCTCGGCCTTTTGGCTAGGATGCAAATGAGCTCAAGTCTTGGAGGAGGATCCTCCCCCTTCTCCAATCAGCTTGACTCATGTAGATCAGGCCCAGGACAGGGTGGTTTTGGTCTCCCGTCCTGTCTTGTCAGCCTGGATCTGAAATGTCTCAACTTGTTGAGACTCTAAATTGGATTTGATTTGATTGAATTGGAAAAGTATTAAAAAAAATTTAAGACCTGGCTGGCTGTAGAGATTTGCATTCTAATTAGTATTCTGTAATTTGATTTCTGTGTCTGTTTGCACTGTTTGAGAACAGATAACCACTCCATCTGACGAAGGGGCAGCGCTCCGAAAGCTTATGGTATTTGCTACCAAATAAACCTGTTGGACTTTAACCTGGTGTTGAGAGACTTCTTACTCTTTTGTGTGTGCCAGCTGTGACCTGTGTGTGAAAATCTTCTCTCTAAAATTTGCTCAAGTCCAAAAACTTAAGTGCTTGGACATTTGATGTCAACATGCGCCCGAGAAATACAGAAAACCTTTTGTTGTAATTGAATCCACTTTTATTTGTCATGGTGCATCCCTTCATAACTCCCTCACTGCTAAACTTCATTTGTTTCCATGGCCTCAGAAAGGCAGCACAATGGCAAGCACTGCTGCCTCACAGCGCCAGGGACCCGGGTTCGATTCCTGGCTTAGATCACTGTCTGTGTGGAGTTTGCACATTCTCCCCGTGTCTGCGTGGGTTTCCTCCGGGTTCTCCGGTTTCCTCCTACAGTCCAAAGATGTGCGGTTTAGGTGGATTGGCTGTGCTAAATTGACCATTAGTGTCAGGGGGATTGGCAGGGTAAATATACGAGGTTACAGGGATAGGGCCTGGGTGGGATTGTTGTCGATGCAGGTTTGATGAGCTGAATGGCCTCCTTCTGTACTGTAGGGATTCTGTGATTCATACACAAAGGCCTTCCGAGGCCATGCAAACCAATGGGGTTTAGCAGTGAGGGAGTTATGAAGGGATGCACCATGACAAATAAAAGTGGATTCAATTACAACAAAAGGTTTTCTGTATTTATCGAGCGCATGTTGACATCAAATGTCCAAGCACTCAAGTTTTTGGACTTGGGCAAATTTGAGAGAGAAGATTTTCACACAAAGGTCACAGCTGGTACACATAAAAGAAAGTTATCTTTCAGAATTTTGTGACCAAACCCAGTTAATGAAAGAGGGGGAACACAATGATGTTAAGCTCAGAAGATTCTTGCCTAAAGGTAATTGATAAATCGTTATTGAAACTCGTGCTTAAGATCATGAGTGCCAAACAAGAATTTCAGTAACATTTAACTAATAGCCTATTAGAAAGCCATGCATTTACGTCACACTTATGTCAATAATACCTACAAAACAGCTTATCCTGCAAACCGCTGCAAGAAATGCCAAGGGAGATCAGCTAATGAGGTTAAGCATGTTTTGAACAATCCTAGTGTTTGAAACCCTGCTGTTTGGCTGCCAAGTATAGTCAACGGGAAACGTCTGATCAATAAAGATTAGGTCAGACACGCTTAGTCCTATTCCCGCAAATGAGACAGTTCAAATAAGCAGAGAAAACAACGGAAAAAAGAATACGTACTTAACGCATGCTCTAACTCATTTATCAGTGGAGAGATGTTCTAACTGCTTTTGAATATCGATCATCAACTCACTTCCACGCCTGGAGCCGAATTAAATCTGCGACTTGCAGCTTGGTGGAAGAACTCTGACCAAGTCAGAAGGTTCTGCAATTAAAGTTCCACTCCAGAGACTTCAGCACATATCTAGGCTAACATCCTTGTGAAATACTGAACATGCAGATGAAGGCGGCTGTCATACATTGCGTGGTCAGAGGCACCATTTTTCCAAATGAATCAAACCAAGGCCATGTTGGCTCCTCAGTGGGCATGGAAGACCCCATAGCAGTATTTTAAAGGACAGCAAGGTTCTCCTTGGTATTCTGGGGTTCATTTATCCCTCAATCAAGACAAACTTATGTTATGGCCATCACCTTGCTATTTGAGAGACTTTTGAAATAATTATTTTGTGTGACATTGGCATCTTTGACAAGGCCAGCTCTTGTTGCACATTCCTAACTGCACTGGAACAGAGTGGTGTGCGCCACACTATTTCAGGGGCAGTTAAGAGTTAGGCACATTACCGTGCGTCTTGAGTGACACATAGGTCAGATCAGGTAAGGGCAGCAGATTTCCTTCCCCAAATGACATTAGTGAATCGACAACTGTTTCTTTTTATGCCAATCAATAGCAGTTCCATGGTCACCATCACGGAGACTAATTATCAATTCTAGATATTGTTAATTAAAGTCAAAATCCACCAAACACCATGGCGGGATTTGAACCTGTGTTCCCAGAGCATTACTCTCTGGATTACTTGTCCAGTGATGTTACCACTACACCACCGTCCCCTTGGCTGCCATGTCCTACACTTCAATAGTAATCCATTGGCTGTAAAGGGCTGCCAAAGGTGTTACATGAATGGAAAGCATTCTTTCTTACTTCCATTGACAGCATGTGGGGGAAATCGATCCTGCGTCAATGATGCTCACTTGGGACTGGGCGTTAAATATGCAACTGCCTGGAGTTCTGAGGTACTTTGAAAAACGTTCAGTAAAAATACAATTAGCTTGTGCTCCACTGATCATTTCCAAATACTGATCTAGTCAGGGGTAAAAGGGTGAAATTTAACTTTTGAATTATTTCTGTCGGGCAAGTTATTTGCTTTGTCACAAAGTTACTCAAGTTGTTCTGTCATGTCTTTGAACTTGATCGGTAGCTGTCTGATTTGACGACTCTTACTTGAAAAAAGATACATCAAACTTTTAACGGCCTCAGTTGCAATTAGGATGTCAAGATTGTGTGCGCAAGTCAATGGCACCCCCCCCCCCCCCCCCCTCCATACACAGAGCACTTACTGCTGAAGCCAGCACCCTCCACAAGGAAGGCTGTTCATTCAACTTCAAAATACAAAACACTGTCGTGATTTGGTTTCATAGAATCTGTACAGCGCAAAGGAGGCCATTTGGCCCATCAAGCATGCACCAACAACAATCCCACCCAAGCCCTATCCCCATCACCCCACGTATTTACCCTTCCAATCCCCCGGACACTAAGGGGCAATTTAGCATGGCCAATCACATCCTTGGAGTGTGAGGGGGGAAACCGGAGCATCTGGAGGAAACCCATGCAGACACTGGGAGAATGTGCAAATTCCACACAGAGAGACAATCACCCAAAGCCGGAATTGAACCTAGGTCCCTGGAGCTGTGCGGCAGCAGTACTAACCATTGTTTTTTTCTTATTCATTCATGGGACATTGGCATCACTGGCTGGCCAGCATTTATTGCCCATCCCTAGTTGCCCTTGAGAAGGTGGTGGTGAGCTGCCTTCTTGAATCGCTGCAGTCCGTGTGCTGTGGGTTGATCCACAATGCTGTTAGGAAGGGAATTCCAGGATTTTGACTCAGCGACTGCAAATGAATGGCGATATATTTCCAAGTCAGGATAGCGAGTGGTTTGGAGGGGAACTTGCAGGTGACGGTGTTCCCATGCATCTGCTGCCCTTGTCCTTCCAGATGGAAGTGGTCGTGGGTTTGGAAGGTGCTGTCTAAGGATCTTTGGTGAATTGCTGCAGTGCATCTTGTAGATAGTACACACTGCTGCTACTGAGTGTCGGTGATGGAGGGATTGAATGTTTGTAGATGTGGTGCCAATCAAGTGGGCTGCTTTGTCCTAAATGGTGTCAAGCTTCTTAAGTGTTGTTGGAGCTGTACCCATCCGGGCAAACGGGGAGTACTCCATCCCACTCCTAACTTGTGCCTTGTAGATGGTGGATAGGCTTTGGGGAGTCAGGAGGAGTTACTCGCCGCAGTATTCCTAGCCTCTGACCTGTTCTTGTAGCCACTGTTTATGTGGCGAGCCCAGTTGAGTTTCTGGTCAATGGTAACCCCAACAATGTTGACAGAGGGGGATTCAGTGATGGTTACAACACAATGTCAAGGGGCGGTGGTTACAGTGTCTCTTATTGTACTGCCCATATATGATTGTTTCTGTTCTCTGTTTAAAAATCTGACATGGCATCCAAGTTAGATTTGTCTCTTCTACTTCTAAGTAATCTTAATTGTAATAAAAATGTTTCTGGCATTAATCCGAGCAATGTGGCTTGCAGAGTTGCTTTTTGTAACCTTTTGGAGAGGATAGGAATGTATGGCGAGCATCCTATTCAACTCTATAATAAAGGGTCATTGTCAATACTGGTAATAATCTAGATAGACTCAGTTTCACATCATCCAGGCTGCAAGTCCACTGCAGTTCACTTGAAACAAATGAAATGAATTGAAATAAAATGTGAATAATCCTTAGTTACCATAATTTTAGTTATAATGCTGTATGATGTTTGCATGGACAAGTTATCCTCACCAAGTCCTTTGCACATTGGGTCAATAAACAAACTTTATCATATCATTCAGATTCTAGTGTTATCCTTTCAGTTGGCTAATCTCAATTTGTCACTTAATGTCACCCATCGTTATATGGAATATCTACAAAAAAACAACTCTGAACTCATGTTTCTTAACACTAGTAAGATTTCAATTTGTGCCCCGCGAAGTGATCAATTTAACTTTCAATTCCAAATAATCCAAAAGATACAAAGCAGGATGCCCCAACCCTCCCACCATTCTTCTTATTTTTTTCTCTATTAACACACAAAAACACATCATGTCACTCAAACTCTTGACGAAAGCCTGAATATTACAAGACTGAGCAATTTCCCTGGGTTTTCACAGCATAATTTACATAATGTCTGATCAGCTTGTCTTCAAGCCCCTTAGTCAATTTCAAAAGCTGCAAGCTTCAGCTCATTGTGTACAACAGAGAATCGGGTGGCACAATGGTTAGCAGTGCTGCAGGACCCACGTTCAATTCCAGCCTTGAGTGACCGTGAGCAGTTTGCACATTTCCCCCAGTGCCTGCATGGGGTTCTTCCAGATGCTCCAGTTTCCTCCCACAGTCGTGCAGGTTTGAATCATAGAATCCCTTCAGTGCAGAAGGAGGCCATTTGGCCCATCAAGTCTGCACCGACCACAATCCCACCCAGGCCCTATTCCCATAACCCCATGCATTTACGCTAACTTTGGACTGTGGGAGGAAACCGGAGCACCCAGAGGAAACCCACGCAGACACGGGGAGAACGTGCAAACTCCACACAGACAGTGACCCGAGGCCGGAATTGAACCCAGGTCCCTGGCGCTGTGAGGCAGCAGTGCTAACCACTGTGCCACCGTGCCACCCCATTGGCCATGCTAAATTGCCCCCTAGTGTCCCAAGATGTGTAGGTTAGATGGGATTAGTCACGGTAACGTGTGGGGTTGCAGGGATAGGGTGGGGGAGTCTGAGTCAGTGCAGACTCAATAGGCCAGATTTCTACGATTAGCATCTGAATGAAACATACTTGAAGTACTGTTAATATCCTCTTGTCCTTCCAGACTTCCTTCAGCTTTTAAGATAGCTTTGATGACTTTCTTTACTTCCTTTCTTGCCCTTGATCAAATTTCCCCATCTGATGGGGAACAGCTGAAAGACAATTATGCCCTGGCTTTAATCTTTTTGGCCTACTATCTCTACTTCTGGTGCAGCCAGATTTTCAAAGTTATCATGACAAACTGGCAAAAAAATATTCCCCTGCGGCATTCTGCAAGGACATCATCTGTAACTAGTGATGAGTGAACTTTATTCTGCTCATCCAGACTATTAGCACTTGTCATTTTCAAGGAGATTAGAACCACGGCTTTGTGCACAGGCTGTTTAAACTGGATCATCTCAGTAAATTAACAAGTCTCCAAAATTCTCACGAGTACCTAACTGAAAATGCCCAAACTGGCCCTGTGGAGTACTTGTGTTTTTCCAGTGACTGACCTTTTAACCCTGAAAAGAGTGCTCAATGAAGGGAGGTTTTATAGATGCCAACAGACTTCAGTACATCGTCCAAATTGCTATTCTTCTGAGTTTCCAAGATAGAAAGCCATTTGAAATGAAGGGCAAGAGGTTGTGAGAGGGCCATGCAAAGCAGATCCTGTCCCCACCCAAATATCCACGCAGTTACAGCTTTCAACAAGAATAGGCAGCAACTAGAAAACAGCCAACTTCTGTCGCCCACACAAAAGCAAACTAGAGGTGGCTCACTCAGACTAGTAAAGATGGGATACTGGACCAACAGTACGTTATGTGCTCCCTTTTAAATCACTTTAATTCTAATTATCAACACTTTAAATCTTTTCCATAGGTCACACCATACAGGAATAAATGGAGATTTTTTTCTCGGTTAAGATTCATCAGTCACGATCAAAATTGTTCTTTAGGGAAGGAATCATAGAATGCCTACAGTGCAGAAGCAGGCCACTCGGCCCATCAGGTCTGCACTGACTCTGACAGAGCATCCCACCCAGGCCCTATTCCTGTAACCCCACACATTTACCCTGCTTAATCCCCCTAACCTACACATCTTGGCAAGTTGCTCCTTTGTGTGCCATGGCCAATCCACTTAACCTGCAAATCTTTGGACTGTGGGAAGAAACCAGAGCACCCGGAGAAAACCCATGCAGACATGGGGAGAAACTCCACACAGACAATCACCTGAAGTTGGAATTGAACCTGGGTCCCTGGTGCTGTGAGGCAGCGGAGCTAACCACTGTGCTATCTGAATCCACCATCTTTACCCGGTCTGGCCTACATGTGATTCCCGACATACAGCAATGTGGACAGCTGTTAATTATTCTCCGAAATATTCAGTTCAAGGGCAATTAATGATGGACAACATTAACATCCACATTCCATGAGAGAACAAAGAGGAAAAAAAGAGCGAAAATGTCTTAATTAATGTCAGTTGGGATTAATACAGCGGAAACTCCGGCTCTGCAGACACGAGATGAGTTTCATAAACTTAGAATTATACTCAACTGAGCCTTCCTCAGATGTGTTTTAAAAACTAATAATCATAGAATCATAGAAACCCTACAGTGCAGAAAGAGGCCATTCAGCCCATCGAGTCTGCACCAACCACAATCTTACCCAGCCCCTATCCCCATAGCCCTACCTATTAACCCTACTAACCGCCTGACTCTAAGGGGCAACTTAGCATGGCTAATCCAACTAACCCGCACATCTTTGGATGGTGGGAGGAAACCAGAGCACCCGGAGGAAACCCACACAGACACGGGAAGAATGTGCAAACTCCTCACAGACAGTGATCGAAGCCGGGAATCAAACCTGGGTCCACTACCCCGAATGGCCTCTTTCTGCACTGTAGGGTTTCTACGATTCTAAGATTATTAGTTTTTGAAACACATCTGAGGAAGGCTCAGTTGAGTATAAATGAACATTTTCTTCGATAACTTTACTTAATGATTCCACAAATTGAAACTGTTATCATTTCTACCTGTTGCTCTGTGTTGTGCGTGCCTACACGAACAAGTTAACATTTCCCCAAAAGCAGCTGTGCATAGCTGAACTCTACTGGAAGTACAATTGGTGAAGCCAATTCATATGATAGACATTAAAAGATAAAATATCCAAGGAGGCGATGGCCTAGTGGTATTATCACTAGACTATTAATCCAGATACACAGCTAATGTTTTAGCGACCCAGGTTCAAATCCCACCACGGAGGATGGTAGAATTCAGTTTTAAAAATCTGGAATTAAGAATCTCCTGATGGCCATGAAACCATTGTCGATTGTCGTAAAAACCCATCTGGTTTACTGATGTCCTTTATGGAGGGAAATCTGCCATCCTTACCCGGCCTGGCCTAAATGTGGCTCCAGAGCCACAGCAATGTGGTTGACTCTCAACTGCCCTATGAAATGGCCTAGCAAGCCACTCAGTTCAAGGGTGAGTAGGGATGGGCAATAAGCGCTGGCCCAGCCAGCAATGCCCGTGTCTCATGAATGAATAAAAAGATGACAGAATACCCAATGGCATCAGTAGTAGTACCAATATCAGTATTCATTAAATTCTGCATGAATTTCAAACTCAGCAATATGCACAGTCATTCCAAGTGTCCGTAAACCTCAACCCCAGATGGAATTTTGCATTACAATATCCAAATTCTCAGTGCAAAAAAAAAATCAATGAATTACAGATTCAATTCTCTTGCACACACCAAACATGTTCTGTACCACTCCTACCATGCAAAAAGAACACACTAACCCTTGTTATGAGGCAGAATTCCGATAGTTAGGGTGGGGGAAATCCCAATATGCTGATGAAACTATTCCCATTGCTGCATTATCGACTTGCTTTACATTCTATTTTGCAGCACTGGGTTTGATACCCGGCCTCGGGTCACTGCCTGTGTGGAGTTTGCACATTCTCCCCGTGTCTGTGTGGGTTTCCTCCGGTTTCCTCCCACAGTCTGAAAGACGTGCTGGTTGGTGCATTGGACCCGAACAGGCGCCGTAGTGTGGCGAATAGGGGAATTTCACAGTAACTTCATTGCTGTGTTAATGTAAGCCTTACTTGTGACTAATAAATAAATAAACTTTATAATCTATTTACTTTGCAATCGCTACAAGGGCTGAAAACACATTCCTGGATGAAACATGTGTTTTGGCAATTACAGCATTACGAGTAACAAGCTATTGGTGCACCTGAATTCATTTGCTTGTAATTTGGAGACACAATGATGCAATTTACTATAAAGCTTCATAAAATGTGTTAAAGCAAACATAAGCAATATTGCAGCATTTTTAGCAGCGCTACCTTAAGTATGGATATATGGCTAGGCAGCTCATGTTCATTTCACTGGGTCATGAGCCATTCACGCACATACCAGTTTGCACAAGTACCTGGAAAAGCAAGCTGCGTCTGAAATATTCAAAAATCTATATGACCTGGCATCAGAATCATGCATACATATTTCAACCTTAATGGTCAAGATTTGGCATTAAGAGTAAGGCTATCAGTGCTCACTGTTACTGTGGAGTATGAGAGACAGTAAATATCGGCTTCTGTATGTGCGCAGTTAAGAAAGAAGGTGCTGTGCAAGTTGTCTTGCCCCCCCACAAGCTTTGCTACACCAGTGCCTTACCAAGAGATCCACCTTTCAAAACCACATGCATCAACATGAAGTTGTGGTAACAAAAACAGAAAATGCTGGAAAATCTCAGCAGGTTTGACAGCATCTGTGGAGAGAGAATAGAGCCAGCATTGATGTTGTCAGACCTGCTGAGATTTTCCAGCATTTTCTGTTTTCGTTTCAGATTCCAGCATCCGCAGTATTTGGCCTTTATGATGTTGTGATATTCACCCACTAAACGCAATAGAAAAAGCTTGGGCTTGTGCATTCAGGTTAAGTGAATTTTAAAATGCTACGAAAGGTCCCAAATACTGCAAAGCAATTGTTCCGGTCCCGAAAATTCAGTTTTACAAGTGTGGAATTTCATTCTTTAAGAATTTAATAGTTATAACAAAGACATTTATTTTGTTTCATCCCATCACTATTAACCCCACCATTCTTTTCCTCACTGTTATACTTTCTGTACATGATTTTCCATTGAATTAAGGAAGCTGAGACTTATGGGAATAAAGTCGCTCTCCTGGGCCCTGGAGGTGCATGGATAACGTGGAAGTTAATTCAAGGAGCTGTTCTAGCAGAGTTGCAGCCTCTGCTAGAACAGAGGCTGGTCTAGCCTCTTCACAATGTGCTTTTTCTGCAATTTGGTTAGTATATAAACCTTATTTATAGCTGTTGGGTGTGAAGCCATACATCCCACTGGCACACAACATAGTGGGCATGGTTTGAGTATGCACAGATTGGCATCTTTGCTGCTTCATTGACAGAAATGTGAAGGATCCAGTTTGTCAAGGACTCCAAAGTTGTGTTTGTGCAATATCTTGAGGCTAAGGGTTATGATGGCGATGTTTTCAACCATGTGTATGTAACTGCCTTGAATTATTTGATGTTAGCATTCTCCCTTGTTGGAGACAGGCATATCCCTGAGGAACCGTGTTCCATATTAAAGGTTTATTAAGAGGAAGCTGCTTGCCAGGGACTAGCTGATGTTAAGGTGATCTACTTTGGATTAGGATGCTTCTTGCGCTGACTTCTGCCTGAAAGAACCAGCCATTGTTACATAGGCCTCTCCCTCAGCTGCTCTGCCGTTGTTGTGCCCTTTCTCCTCCTCAGTGTTAGATCCCAAGAATGGCCAGAGGGCTCCTCCTCCACCTCAGATGCTGCAGCTCTGAGCTCAGCCTCTTCCCCTTCATTTGTAGAGTCCTCTGGTACACAACATTGTGCAGAATGCACCACACCCATACGATTCTGGACATCCATGCCAAGAGAATACGGCAGAGTTCCTGACTGCTCAAGGCACCTGAAGCACATGGAGACCTTACGGTGATGTGGATCTAGTCAATAACCCCCTGCACCCCAGCGACCTCTGCATCCGAGATGCCACATCCAGTGGGAAGTTAATAGGCTTCGCCCATTTAAGCAATGAGTGCCCTGATACAGATGTGCACAGCTGACTGATATTCCACAGGTGGTCTGCTGGCAGGTCAGCTACATAACAATTCAGAGCCACGCACTGGCAGGGCAAGAAGATTGGCAGACTGCGGTTCAAGATGTTGTGGTACCATGTTGGTGACGACCTCCCAGCTTAGCACAAACTGCCTTCTGCATTGGTTTTCAGTCATATTTGCGATTTAGCCTCCGCAGCTGGCAAACCCTTACCTCAGGGTAAAACCTGAATGTTGTGCTCCTCTTCCCTGCTGTGCGCTACGCTGCCTCTACCGCCTGACCTGGTGCCCTGTCTCTCTCTGGCCTCACATTGGTCACGTTCACTTTCTTCTATGGCATGAAAGTGTGATGGTGCCATCCCCATTCTGCCTCTGACACAATTGCACACAGTTCCCTTCCCTGGCACACTCTCCTATCTGTTAGCTGGGTGGCCAAATCACTAGGTGCAAAACCTTTCACCCTTTCAAGGCTACCGACCCTGTGTTTCTAGAGCCACATGGCTGCGAGTGATTTTTTTGAACTTCTGTGGCAGTCATTACAACTTTTTAAAGCAATATTCAAAGGGATCCCTGGACCTTTTCCAAAGGGGTTCCTCACCTTCTCCTGAAGAGTGTAAAGCTCACTAGTTGTATTTGACATTCCTTGCTGATGAAAAACGCACCTGACTGAAGGCAGTTTATAAGTGCAGTGCCTCCGTGAGTGTCCAAAATGCAACCCGCCCACCCCCATCTCACTGAAAACACTGACTGTCAGACTAGTGGGTGGGCCTTCTGGAATTGGGGTTCTGGCACCATATTGACCAAGTTGGAGACCCTCTCCATCTTTACAGTTCAAGGCCCTGCTCATACACACCATAGATTCCCTCGAGAAGGCACCATGCTGCACAAGGTTCCAGCATACCCAAGTTGCCACTCAAAATCCCAACTGCATGCGTAATAAGCAGAGTTCCATTCCTTCCTCTTTTACCACAAAATCCAAACCATCAACTTCACAATTACTTCTTAGACTATAAACCTTCATAAATCTGCTCCGATGATTCAATTTTATCTTTTCTGCCATCAAATAATGATTTAAATACCGGGTATATCTTCCCCAGCTACTCCCTAATTCTCAGAGTAGTGATATCTTTATGATACCTCCGTTTCTCATTCATTACTTATATTACTTCCTGTTCTCTACCAGGCTAAATCACATCCAATATCAGTCACTCGTTACCGGTTCTCACACTGTTGTATAGGATTGCACACACTCAACTTGATGGTGACCACACAAAGGTTTTCCATTCAGGTATTTTGAATTTTCAGTTCAAGGTACAAGAGGCGGCACGGTGGCACAGTGGCTAGCACTGCTGCCTCACAGCGCCAGGGACCTGGGTTTGATTTCCAGCTTGGGTCACTGTCTGTGCGGAATCTGCACGTTCTCCCCGTGTCTGCGTGGGTTTGCTCCAGTTCCCTCCCACAGTCCGAAAGACGCGCTGGTTAGAAGCATTGGCCATGCATAATTACAATAATGATTAATAATTATATAATTAATGCACTGGTAACATAATTAAGGACCCTACGCACCAACCGCTGCAAGAACAACTTCTTCCCTGCTGCCAGACTTTTGAATGGACCTACCTTGCATTAAGTTGCACCTTATGACTGTAACACTACATTCTGCACTCTCTCATTTTCTTCTCTATGAACAGTATGCTTTGTCTGTATAGCACGCAAAAAACAAAACTTTTCACTGTGACACTAATAAGTGACAATAATAAATCAACTAAATGAAATGCTAAATTCTCCCTTAGTGTACCCGAACAGGCACCGGAGTGTGACGACTAGGGGATTTTCACAGGAACTTCATTACACTGTTAATGTAAGCCTACTTGTGACACTAATAAAGAAACTATTTTAGGGACCAAACAACCAATAATGAAACAATTTCATGAACATCTCCTCCTGTGTCTTCCTATTCATTCACTCAACTTTCATTCTAACCTCCCTGCCTCTGGTGTCTCAAAACGGCTTGAACCAAGCTTAATGCAAACTGCAGAACGGTTTTTCTTGGCAGGGCGCAGCTTTCTGATCTGGATATTCACTACAGAAACATCCCACTCACATCACATCTCTTCTGGAGCAGTATTACTCATGTTGTCTGTCTTCAATGTCCTTTCTTTGTCCAAGTCTGTCATTACCTCCCGAGCACTTAAATCTTCAAACCATTTTTAAAATCAATTTTTGACAAGAACATAATATCCTTCTTCAACACCCATCCCATCATTTCCACATGACCTTGGATTAGGCAAAAAGGATGAAGTATGCACAAAGAGGCCACATCAGAGGACAAGAAATCTAAACGAGGAAGGCATGGGGTTGAATTAGATTATAGAGGCAGATTATGTCAACAGTTCTCAACAGATATCACAGAATCCCTGCAGTGCAGGAGGCCATTCAGCCCATCGAGTGTGCACCAACACTCTGACAGAGCATCTTACCCAGGCCCACCCCATCCCTGTAACTCTAAGCACTTAGCATGCCCAATCCATCTAACCTGCACATCTTTGGATCTCCAGGGGAAACTGAAGCACCCGGAGGAAACCCATGCAGACATGGGGAGAACGTGCAAACTCCACACTGACCCAAGGCCGGAATCGAACCTGGGTCCCTGATGCTGTGAGGCAGCAGTGCTAAGCACTGTGCCACCCATTTTCCATATGGAAGGTATGGAAAAGTCAAACAACTGCCTTCTAACCCAGTGCTGTTTAGCTGGAAGAGCAGTGTTTAAACGTCAGGCACAATGCAGTAAGCATAAGTTACTGATAAGGAATGGACTTCCTTCAACCTGGAGTGCAGAGGGTACCTTTCCCAACTGTGTTCAGATTAGCGCTCTACTTCCACCCCATCCTGAAAAATCAATTGAAAGATGCTCAGCGGCTGCCCTTGAAGGTGTGCGTGCTGGAGCCCCATTCTTCTCCTGAGGAGCGGAGAGGAAACCTGATCATCATGAGAAAAGAAAAATGATAGCACATAAATAGGAAAGAATTAATCATGCAGAGGGATTACTAAGGGGGGAAAAAGGACAATTTACTCAAGTCAATAGTTATGAACCATTAACCACAGGCATCAAATCATAGGAAAATAGGACATATGGAAGGAGTTACATGTCAATGCATTCTCACAATGAAAGTGCGGATTAAACTACAACTCATTCTTGGTCACTCTCAGCAAGCACTTCAATGCAAAGCCATAAAGACAGTGTCTGGGGTGACTCATGTCCTGTACAGTCAGACTTCTCTGAAGGACAACGGAAGCAGAGGAAATGCCATTGCAATTTTGCTAGCATGGAAATACAGACAGTCTTAGAGCTGAAGACAATAAGAGCGTCCCTACTCCTTTGGGATTCTGCAATGGGAAAGGCACAAGACAATGACATCTCTGGCTTTTGCAGGTGAAGTTAATACATCCTCATTACCGCTGTCACTTGACAATAAATAGGCATTTGTGGCTCTCAGCTAAAGGTGGTGTCGAGGAACTGCTTGCAATGCTGCATTACCCACCAGGCAGAGACCAGATAACCTTATAGTCCTTCTGGAAACCCTTGGGATAATAAGATATAGGAGCAGAATTAGGCCATTTTCCCCATCATGTTTGCTCCGCCATTCAATCATGGCTGATATTTCTCAACCCTATTCTCCCACTTTTTCCCCCGTAATCTTTGATCCCCTTACCAAATCAAGAATTTTTACTTCTATCTTAAACGCAATGAATGACCTGGCTTCCACAGCCCTCTGTGGCAATGAATACCACAATGATTCACCACCCTCTGGCTGAAGAAATTTCTCCTCATCTCAATTCTAAAAGGTCATCCCTTTACTCTGAGGGTGTGCCCTCGGATCCAAGTCTCTCCCACTAAGTGGAAACATCTTCTCCATGTCCACTGTATCCAGATCTTTCAGTATTCTCTAAGTTTTAATGAGATCCCCCCTCCCCCTGCATCCTTCTAAACTCCATCAAGTACAGACCCAGAGTCCTAAAACGCTCTTCCTACGTTAAGCTGCTCATTCCCAGGATCTTGCTCGTGAACTTTCTCTGGACCCTCTCCAAGGCCGGCATGTTCTTCCTTAGATACAGGGCCCAAAATTGCTCACAACATTCCAAATGGGGTCTGACCAGAGCCTTATAAAGCCTCAGCAGTACATCCCTGCTTTTGTATTCTAGTCCTTGTGAAACAAATGCTAACATTGATATGGAGCAGAACGACACAATGCCAATGTCACAACATGCGCCAATTCTGTTTCTTTTCCATTTTGATTTAAATGCTCAGCAATTTACAGGTTTCCCCGAAAAGCCTAGACCCTCAGAGGGGACAGCAAAAATTCCTAAAGACAACAACTTACATTTATATAGTGCCTTGGTATAAATGAAATGCCCCAAGGTGCATCACAGGAGCATGATAAAAGTATGACACAGAATCACATAAGGAAATATTCAGTCAGATGACCAAAACCAGTAGGAACAAAGAAAATTGCAGCACAGGAAGAGCCCCATCGGCCCTCCAAGCCTGCATCGACCATGCTGCCCATCTGAACCAAAACTCCCTATCCTTCCAGGGACCATTTCCCTCTATTCCCATCCTATTCATGTATTTGTCAAGACGCCCCTTAAAAGTCACTATCGTGTCTGCTTCCACTACCTCCCCCGGCAGAGAGTTCCAGGCACCCACCACCCTCTGTAAAAGACTTGCCTCATACATCTCCTTTAAACCTTGCCCCTCACACCTTAAACTTATTCCCCCTAGTAATTGATTAGGGGGGAGGGGGGGGGGGGGGGAATAGTAATTTAAAAAAAAATTGTCTTAAATGGTTTAGGGAAAGAAATCTGCCATCCTTACCTGGTCTGGCCTACATGTGACTCCAGACCCTCATAATTGTGGTTGACTCTCAACTGGCCTCTGAACAAGTCAGGTAAATGCTGGCCAGCCAGTGACGCCCATGTCCCATGAATGAAAAAAGGTAGGTGATGTTGAGAGGCAAAGACATGTAGTGAGGGAAATTTTATTCATGGAGTGTGGGTGGTGCTAGCTGGGCCAGCCTTTATTACCCATCCCGAATAGTCCTCGATCTGAGTGGCTTGCTAGGCCATTTCAGAGGGACAGTTAAAAGTCAACAACATTAAGAGTCTGGAGTACCAGACCGAGTAAGAATGGTAGACTTCCTTCCAGAAGGGCATGAACGAACCAGATGGGTTTTTGCAACAATTGGCAATGGTTTCATGGTCATTAAGCCTTTTAATTCCAGATTTCTTTTCATTCAATTCAAATTGTGCTGTGGTGGGGTTTGAACCTGGGGCCCTGGAGCATTACCTTCTGGATTACTAGTCAAGCGACAATACCACTACGCCATCGCCTCCCAAGAACCTGGGGCCCCAGACAAGTGACGGCACAGTCACTGATGGTGGAGCAATCATTGGGAATGCACAAGAGGTCAGAACTAGTGGAGCGTGGATATCTTGGAACAATGTAGAGCTGAGGGCGATTACAGAGAGGGGGAGGGGTGAGACGATAGAGGAATTTGAAAACTAGGGCGAGAAAACTGAAGTCAAGACATTGCTGGATAGGGAGCCAATGTACACCAGGGATCACAGGGGTGATAGGCAAACATGACTGTGGGTTAAGAGACAGAGAGCTTGAAGAGCTGTGTCAACAGGCATCATAAAGTGAGCAGCCACCTTTGCATCAAATTCTGATATTTTTAGTACATCTGGAAGGATCAATTTAAATTCCGTTGCAATGTTTATCGTACATGTCAGTTCCTTCTGGAGTAGTGACCTTAT
This sequence comes from Mustelus asterias, assembly GCF_964213995.1. Classification (NCBI taxonomy): domain Eukaryota; kingdom Metazoa; phylum Chordata; class Chondrichthyes; order Carcharhiniformes; family Triakidae; genus Mustelus; species Mustelus asterias. The sequence goes on along the minus strand of NC_135813.1, from coordinate 28,977,102 downwards.
TTTAAAAAAAGGCTTTCATTCCAATTAAAATCACCACCAATAAAAGACAAGAACACAATCCATTTACCAATAATAATCTAATCCAAGAGGAAATGAATTAAAAAAAAAAAGATTTTAACAGTTCAATAAACCCTCGACAGAACACAAACCTTGGTGCCCAGAGCCCTGACACTTTCAGACAGCTGAAAAGCGTAGAATCCAAGAAATGTGAACCCTTGACATTCCTTTTTTTAAAAAAAGCACTCACTAAAATATTCTAGGCAACCGCACTCTGAGAAGACGGGACTGAGAAAGTGCAATTGTTGAGCTCAGTCATTGAGGCCATTTAAGCCTTCTTCCTGTGTTGGTTGGGGAAATCAGTACAAAATGGGCTGTTCTGCAGCAGAACAACATTCTAATTGCTGTTCTTCTTAAGCAATGAGCTGATCCGCAGGGAATGGAGAGCCATGTCCAATCATTAATTGTTGATAAGATAAACTTGCAAACAACCGCTTTCAGTATTGATAGAAAGATCTAGAATTGCATTTTCCCTTCCCCCGCCCCAGAAACACTCATCTGACGAAAGTGCAGAGTTCGCTAAGGCAGGAATAGGTGCCACTTAAGAGTTCAACAGGAATCTAAAGCCTTGCTCAGCTGGTCATAGAATCCATACAGTACAGAGCGAGGTCATTCAGTCCATTGAGTCTGCACTGACAACAATCCCACCCAAGCCCTATCCCTGTAACCCCACGTATTTACCCTGCAAATCCCCCTAAAGGGCAATTTAGCATGGCCAATCCACCTAGCCCGCACATCTTTGTGTGGGTTAGGTGGATTGGCCATGCTAAATTGCCCTTTAGTGTCAGGAGGATTTGCAGGGTAAATACGTGTGGGAGGAAAGTGAAGCACCCGGAGGAAGCCCACCCAGACATGGGGAGTGTGCAAACGCCAGACAGTCACCCATTGCCGGAATTGAAGCCGGGTCCCTGGCACTGTGAGGCAGCAGGCTAACCATTGTGCCACGATGCGCCATGGAGGCTATTACAGGTTTGGGTTCTTTGGTAGTGTTAACTCTGCTGACAACCACAACTGGAGGTCACGTCTAAAGCGAGATATTCTTACTGTCCCTTCAAAATGCACGGAACAAGGAGATTACCAAACCCAGTCACGGGGCTGTTATTGTGTAAAGCCTCATCTCATTTGAGGCTTTCAGACTTACTTTATAGATTGAAAGAAGGCAATTCTCCTGGTCAAAGGCCCCCAAAAGTCATTTGACAAAAATCAAAGCAGTATTATAAAAGAAATTAAAGTTGGACAAAGTACAAGATGGTTAAGATTTATAAACACAAGTTGATCACAGCTTTCATTACAAATGGAATTGGTTTCTTGGAATAAACTTCTCGTTAAGCATTGACACATGAAATAACAATCCATATGTCTCAGGATATTACAAGAAGCATGAAATGGGCGGCTCGGTGGCACAGCGCCAGGGACCCGGGTTCAATTCTGGCCTCGGGTCACTATCTGTGTGGAGTTTGCACGTTCTCCCGATGTCTGCATGTGGGTTTCCTTTGGGTGCTCCGGTTTCCTCCCATAGGCCAAAGATATGTGGTTTAGGTTGATTGGCCGTGCTAAATTGCCCCTTAGTGTCAGGGGGATCAGCAGCGTAAATATGAGAGGTTATGGGGATAGGGCCTGGGTGGGATTGTTGGTGCAGGCTCGATAGAATCCCCACAGTGCAGAAGGAGACCCATGATTCGACATGGCTAAATTCAACATTGATTCAACATCAACAGCCGGAAGGTGGAGGCAGACTGTATAGCTCTTTTCAACCAGCATAGAGACAATGGGCTGAATGACCTCCTCCTGTGCTGTAAATCTTTCCATGTTTCTATGCCCCTCAACTAAGATTTTAAAATGGAAGCAGCCAGTGTTCTTCATCGTGTTTCCCCATTAAAGTAGAGTCAAAGTCCAAAAGACGTGCTGGTTAGGTGCATTGGCCATGCTAAATTTTCCCTCAGCGTACCCGAACAGGCACCAGCATGTGGCCAATACGGGATTTTCACAGTAACTTCATGCAGTGTTAATGTAAGCCTACTTACATCAATGGTTGAGGACTCTGGGTCTATACTCATTGGAGCTTAGAAGAATGAGGGGGAATCTTATTGAAACTTTCAGGATACTGCGAGGCCTGGATAGTGGACGTGGAAAGGATGTTTCCACTAGTCGGAAAAACTAGAACCAGAGGGCACAACCTCAGGCTGAAGGGACGATTCTTTAAAACAGATGAGATGGACTTTCTTCAGCCAGAGAGTGGTGAATCTGTGGAGCTCCTTGCCGCAGAAGGCTGTGTAGGCCAGTTCATTGAATGTCTTTAAGACAGAGATAGATTCTTGATTAATATGGGGATCAGGGGTTATGGGGAAAAGGTACGAGAATGCGGATGAGAAAAGTATCAGCCATGATTGAATGGCGGAACAAACTTGATGGACCGAGTGACCTAATTTTGCTCCCATGTCTTATGGTCTTATACTTATGATACTAATAAATAAACTAAGATCTGAACAAGGTGGTCGGAATCTGGGACTCTCTACCTCAAGTAGAGACAAGAACCCTCAACATTTAAGAAGCATTTAGACGAGCACTTGAAATGCCATAGCATACATGGTACTGGGAAATGGGATTAGAATAGATAGGTGCTTGATGATCGGTGCACACACGTTGGGCCGAAGGGTCTCTTTTGTTGCTGTGAAATTTTATTGCAAAGATCCATTTCTGACATTGGCAAAAACAATGTTCAATTATTTTATACAATTTAATTTCAATCCCAATGATTTAGTGGGTGCTCTCTTTTTCTTCACTATTATGTTCAGGTTGTTTGCAGACAAACATTGTGACCGAGTCTCCTGAACCATGAGCAGAAATAATGCTAAAATTTACGGTTTCTGAAGTTACCTTGCCAACTGACACTCTGCTGCATAGAAAGTTTCAACTTATTTCCCCGTGCTTGAATGTTAAAAATGTGTTGAAAAGTGCAAATGGGACGAATAGGCTGAAATCCTCTGCTGTGGCAACTGCTGTGGCCAACTGTGGGGGTGGCACGGTAGCACAGTGGTTAGCACTGCTGCTTCACAGCTCCAGGGACCTGGGTTCAATTCCCGGCTTGGTCACTGTCTGTGTGGAGTTTGCACATTCTCTTTGTGTCTGTGTGGGTTTCCTCCAGGTGCTCCGGTTTCTTCCCACAGTCCAAAGATGTGCGGGTTAGGTTGATTGGCCATGCTAAAATTGCCCCTTAGTGTCCTGAGATGCGTAGGTTAGAGGGATTAGTGGGTAAAATATGTAGGGATATGGGAGTAGGGCCTGGGAGGGATAGTGGTCGGTGCAGACTCGATGGGCCAAATGGCCTCTTTCTGTACTGGCGGGTTTCTATGATTCATTGTCAGAGCCTCTCATCCATTATTAGGCATGCCAATTGAGGTGGTGATGTCATATTCCTCTGTCAAATCTCCTCTCAGCTTTGTTATCCAAGGAAAACAGTCTCAACCAATTTATCTTCATAACTGAAATTCCTCAGGGCAGCACAGCGGTTAGCACTGCTGCCTCACAGCACCAGGGACCCGGGTTCGATTCCCGACTCGGATCACTGTCTGTGTGGAGTTTGCACATTCTCCCCGTGTCTGCGTGGGTCTCCTCTGGGTACTCCGGTTTCCTCCCACATGCTAAAGGGTTAAGTGGATTGACCATGCTAAAATTGCCCCTTAGTGTCAGGGGAACTAGCTATCAACCCCTCGCATGGGTTGTGGGGATATGGACTGGGATGGATTATGGTCGGTGCAGACTCGATGGGTCGAATGGCCTCTTTTCGCATTGTAGGATTCTCTGATTCCATGATACATATCCCTGGAACAATTCACATGAATCACTCCAGCCCTCTCTACAAGCCTTCACATCCTTCCTAAAAAGTGTGGGGCCATGAACTGGACACAATCCACCAGCTGAGGCGGAACTGGTGTCTTATATAGCTTAATAGAACCTCCTGGCTTTTGTACTCTTGGCTCCTATTAATAAAGCTCAATATTATATGCTTTATTATTTCCTCTCAAATTGCCCTGCCGCCTTTAATGACTTTTACACATATACACCCAGGTCGCTGTATTACTGCACCTCCCTCCCTTCAAATTTGTATCCTTTATCTTATAGTCTTCAATGAATCACTTCACAGTTCTCTGCACTAATCTCACCTGCCAGCCCTTCCCACCAACCTATGTTCTTTTGAAATTCTACACTATCCCCCCGCAGTTCACAATGCTTCCACGTTCTGGATCATCCACAAATGCTGTCCCATGCACCAAGGCCTAGGTCATTGCTATGTATCAGGAAGAGCAAAGGTGCTAACCCCGTAGGAAACTTCATCACAAACCTTCCTCCAGTCCATAAAACATCCATTAACAATCACTCTGTTTCCTGTCACTCAACCAGTTTCATATCTAGTGTCCTTTCATTCCATGAGCACATGCACCTTTTTAAAGGAAAGGACTTGGTGCAAACATCCAAGAGCAGTTTCTGATCAGTAAGACCACCCATTTCCAACTCTGACATTGTCCGACAACCACCTCTGTCTCAATTCATCCTGCTGCTGAAACATTTGCCCATGCCTTTGTTACTTTTAGATTTAATGGCCGAAATTCTCCCACCTCACCCACCCGGAATCAGGGCGGGCGAAGTTCCCAGAACAGAAATCTCCATCGGTCTCAGGCAGGATTTTACAATCTCGCCCGAGCGAGGCCATAAAATCCCACCCAATTATTCCAACACACTCCTGGCCAGCCTCCCAAGCTCTAACCTCTCATCATCCAAAACTCTGCTGTCCATGTCCGAACTTGCACCAAGTCCTTTTACCCATCACACTTGTATTTGCTGACCTACGCAACTCTTGGTTAAGCAACATCTCGATTTTAAAACTCTCATTCTGGTGTGCAAATTCTCCATGGCCTCGCTGCTCCTCATTTCGAGTCTCTTCAAGCCCCACAGACACCCTCGATACCCATAACCCTCTAATTCTGGCCTGTGGGGCATCCCGATGTTAACAGGCCCAATGGGGGCAGTGCCTAGGCCTGAATGCTCTGGCGTTCCCCCTCCCAAACCTCTGCTTCCCTACCTCTTTTCGTCTTTAAAAAAAGCTCCTTAAAACCTAGCCCTTTGACCCAAGCTTTTGTTCACCTGCTATCTTTCCATGGCTTGGTGCCAAGTTTTGACTTTAAATACTATGAAGTGCATTGGAATGTTCGACTGCATCAAAGGTATTGCACAAATGCAAGTTGCTGTTGCCAAGACAAAAATAGTTGTGCACATAGTACCATGGCGGAACACCTCCTTCAAGCTCAAGTCCCTCATACGGTTCACAAGCTTCAATTTTGTTGCAACTTAATCCTCAAGATGGCCAACTGTTTCTTGAAAGCAGCCCCTTAACAAAAAACACTAAGTGCATCTTGCACAAGTTTTAATCATGTGTGGTGCGAAAGCACAAGACGATGAGTGTTTTTGTCTGAAAATGTTCAGTCCGAACCAGTTACTAATGCTCTTCGCCCCACAGACTACATAAAATGTTTGTTTGAAAATTCTTCAATGTAATTGCAATCCGGTACCCAGCCTTCTGCTTTAACTTAATCTCACTGCGGCATATAAATAATTGAGGTACATAAAGCATGGCTTGTTTATTGACACTGGCAGGAGACGTTCGTCATGTACCTGTACCTTATCTGCATTAATTGTCCACTATTAGTTCACAGTACAAGTGCAGTGACAAACACGCTGTCCTGCGCTCTTATGCTGCGCCATTCTGAATGGGACATTCCACTCTACGTACAGGTCTCCACCCTCCCTTAAATTGCAGGGTATCCGTTAACATCTGCCTAGTTCCAGCTGTGCTGCTGCCTGTGGTTTTATGCTGCAGCTGGTTCCAATTTCACTGCTACAGCTCCGCCAGGACGTCAGCGCTAGACGTGGCTTCCCTGCATTTATAATCGCCTCTCACGCAGGGAGTCCTTTGCAGAAGATTTTTGTTGCAGGGGACAGATGGCGGGGAGTGGGGGGGGGGCATTTTTTTGTTTCCTCTCTCCAGAATCCCCCATGTCGTTTGCCGGAAAAATGCCAGCAAGAGGTCAAAAAGCCTGTAACTTTATTGCAGCAAAGTTATATGTTAAACATTGTAAAAGTATTGAAAAAAAAGATTAGCCCAGCCAAAAACCAGCAGGAACGCTAGCTGTGGGATAGAGATCCCAAGCCTGGAATATGAAACAAACATCAATTACATTAGACAACAGCAGCTCAGCAAGACAGCAGCTTAAACCCCCCCACCCCCCAGGTTAGATATACTGCATTACCTCCCAAGTGGCAACCAAAACACCGAGGACCAATGTATACTTCCCTTCACATTTGCTTACTGGAAGTCTGGCTATACCTCGGATTAAAATAACTGAGAAAGCACACCAAGGTCAGAAATTACTTCGGATGCTGGAATCCGAAGCAAAAAACCCCAGAAAATGCTGGGAAATCTCAGCAGGCCTGACGGTATTGGAGGAGAGAGAATAGAGCCAACCATTAGAATCTGGATGACCCTTTGTCAGAGCACACAAGATCATCAGTTCCATCAAGGATATTCATTCCAATTCACTCTTAGCATGGCTGTAAGTGCGAGCATGATGGGAGATGATAGAGTAAATTTGCCTAAAGATGTTTTTTTAAAAAAATTTGTTCATGGGATGTGGGCGTCGCTGGCTGGGTCAGCATTTAGTGCCCATCACTGAGGACATTTAAGAGTCAACCACATTGCTGTGGCTCTGGAGTCACATGCAGGCCAGACCAGGTAAGGACAGCAGATTTCCTTCCCTAAAGTAAACCAGATGGGGTTTTTGCGACAACGTATTCATGGCCATCATAGAATTTAATTCCAGATTTTTTTTGTATTGAATTCACATTTCACCATCTTCCGTGGTGGGATTCAAACCCGGATCCCCAGAGCATTACCCTGGATCACTAATCCAGCGACAATACCACCACGCCACCGCCTCTCCTATTTTAATAACTGTAATTGCTACATTTTCCTCCATAGGCCTTGATCCCTCTAGTTTTACAATGACTTTTACATATCTAACTCTCGAAGGTAATACAATGGGCAGGGCCACTATACAATCTATATGTCCCAGAATTGCTCCGGTGCAGCTTTTCAACAGGATATTCACACTTGGTGCTATGAGAAACAAATGGGAGAAAAATTAAAATGAATCATGCCACTTGCATGCATGAACTGTGGTGAAGACATTGTTTTGTCAGCAGTTGAGACACTGCTCATTCCTTGCCATACAACTGTGGTATGTGTCATGACCCTTTGAAGAAGTCTTGTTGCCATTGACAGGAACATTTCCTCAAACTAATTAGTTCCGATTTATTCTATATAGTTTATTGAAGAAAAAAGCCAAAGGCTCACATCATAAGTCTTCCCATTCCCAACTTAATTAAGTTACTCCTACGTAGGTGAGGCTGGTTAAGACTGGCCATGCAAGATTTTTTTCCTCTGCTTTTTTTGGCATATAGACTGGAATGCAGGAAATCATTAGGCAAAATCAGCAGTAAAAAGATGACATTCAACAGAAGGCCAGCCAGTTTGGGGATTATGGATCTTTTAACATTCAGTTTCAAATGGCTGATGGAAAGGCACGACCTGCAGCCAGCTGAACTAGAAAGTGGCACACAATGACGAAATATTCCATTTCATTACCAATTGAAAAACAAGAGTTTCATGGTGCTCCAAAGGAATCGGTGTTGGGGCTTCAACTATCCTCCGCATTGGAGATGGGCTCAAAAGCCCCAGAACCAGAGACAAAGACAATGACCAGCAGTGTAGACAACAAAGTTAAAGAAACGTTCATAGATTAAGATAATGGGAAAAGGGTGACAAACAGGTTTCAGTGCAGGCAATTGAGGCCATTCACTTTGAACCTAAAGAGCACTCAGTATTTTCTAAATGATGAACAGCCAGAAACAATGGTGGTCCAAAATGTCTTGGAGGCCAATAAAATCAAAATGGTCTGAACAGATAAGCAAGTAATCAACCAGGTTAATGGGGAAGTTGGTCTTCATGTCTTGAGGGTGAGAATATAAAGGGGGTAGAAACGATGCTGCCGCTATAGAAAGCCCTGGTCAGATCACAGTCGGAATACGGTGTTAGAACAGAGACTTTTAAGGGCGGCTTGACAAATACATGAATAGGACGGGAATAGAGGAATTATGGTCCCTGGAATGGGCAGCATGGTCGGTGCAGGCTTGGAGGGCTGAAGGGCCTGTTCCGGTGCTGTAATTTTCTTTGTTCTTTGTTAACAGCACCGCACAGGAACAGGCCCTTTGGTCCACGATGTTGTGCCAAGCATGGCACCAAATTAAACTAATCCCTTTGGCCTGCCCTTGGCCCATATCCCTCAATGCCTTGCACATTCATGTGCTTATCTAAAACCCCCTTTAACCCCCCATCATATCTGCCTGCACCACCACCCCTCGCAGTGCATTCCAGACACCTACCACTCTAAACAAACTGCCACTCTCACCTCCTTTAAACTTTGCATCTCTCACCTTAATTGAATGCCCCGTCCTGGCCTTCACACCTTTGGAATGATACACTGACCTTGGAGGGACTGCAACATTGACTTACAGAATGATTCCCGGACAGCAAGGATTAAAACAAGGGTGGGATCACTTGATGGGTTTAGAAGGTATGGAGTGATTCAATCAAACTTTAAAAGCTTTGAAAGGGAATGGATACAGTCGATAGTGGGAAACTCTCTGTGGTGGGGGAGGGCTGGCACTAAGGCGGCAGAACCTAAAAAAATAGAACAAATCTTTCAGGAGTGAAATTAGAAAACACTTCACCACACTAAAGCGGCTAGAAGCTCTGGGCTGCAAACAGCAATTGATGCTGGATGAATTGTTAATTTTTACATCTGAGATTAACAGGATTTTGTTAACCAAAAAGGTATTAAAGGGATGAGAGCAAAGGCAAGAATATGTTCAGTTATGATCGCACAGAATGACAGAACAGGCCGGAGATAAATGAGTTACTCCTGTTCCTAGGTTCTTAAATTTCTAGAAAAGAGCATTCATCATAACTAGAACTAGATCTTAAGCTAGAAAGAGTGCAGAAAAGATTTACTCGGATGCCACCGGGACTTGATGGTTTGAGTTATAAGGAGAGGCTGGATAGACTGGCTCTTTTTTCCTTGGAGCGTCAGAGGCTTAGGGATGATCTTATAGAGGTCAAGAAAATAATGAGGGGCATAGATCAGCTAGATAATCAACATCTTTTCCCAAAAGGTAGGGGAGTCTAAAGCTAGAGGGCATACGTTTAAGGTGAGAGGGGAGAGATACAAGAGGTTTCAGAGGGGCAATTTTTTCACTTAGATGGTGGCGAATGTCTGGAACGAGCTGCCAGAGGCAGTAGTAGAGGCAGGTACAATTTTGTCTTTTAAAAAAGCATTTAGACAGTTACATGGGCAAGATGGGTATAGAGGGATATGGGCCAAACACGGGCAATTGGGACTAGCGTAAATGGTTATAAACTGGGTGGCATAGACAAGTTGGACTGAAGGGCCTGTTTCCATGCTGTAAACCTCTATGAATCAATGAATAACAGCATCCCTTCATCTTGCAAGAAACCTTTTTTGGTGCGGTTGAATTACCTGCTGCAAATGATCATTATTAGCATTCAAATGTTTAACAGGAGACATTTGAGCCACAAATTGACCAGGTTATGCTGGATTGCTGCAAGGAATTTGGAGTGAAGAAAAAAAATAAAAATTGCAGGAAATGTTTAAGTCATGAGAACAATGCAGCGGGGTTTGGGGGGGTGCTGCTGAAAGAACTCACTCCCAGGGATTGGGGTGCAGCTGGGGCAGGGAATGGCACAGAGCAAACACTCTCCCTGGGGGATGGGCTAAGCGGAACCCACTCCCTTGAACAGGGCAACCTCCCTTACTGACTTCCATCACCTGTTCAAAACATGCAATGCAACTTCAAAAAAATAAATAAATTACCATCGCAAATTCAGGATAAAAAGCAAAAGGCGGCTCCGACCTTCTGAATTTCCATATCTACAGAAAAATTTAGTTCTTAACTTTCTCGCCGTTTAACATTCTGCTTATTTAAAATTAATAGGTAGCACAACTAATGCTGTTTGTGGATTTCTCATTGGTGGTGCATAAATGAGCAGCTAAATCTCACACTGGTGAAGCTCCGTTCAGTCTGTCTGCACAGATTATGCTTATCCCACACCCATAAAGCACTGCGGGGCTAACGATTGAGGGTAAAGTGGGACTTCTGCCCCTCATTTGGCTGAAAGCCCCACCCTCTGGAGCTGCTGGCTAATTTGATTGGCCAGCCCCCCTCAGCCCTGGCAGTGCCAGGAAGATGTCAGTGGCAGCTGCCAGGTCAGCAGAAAGGCAAAGAAATTCAAGGTCCACCAATCCCTGGAGCAGCAGAAGTCCCAGGCCTTGGGCAGAGGGGGTTTGGCTCGGTTACATAGAAGGACTGGACGTGGAGTTGGGGGGCTTTCAACCCAAGGGAAGACATCCCATGAAGATGTTCTTCATCCTTTTAAAGAACGATCCCCCCATTTCTTCCCATCCTTTGAACTTTTAAGTTTAAATCGGGCTTCCTGCTCCTGCCTTGCTGCCCATGCCAAACGCTTTATGGTGCAGGCAGTGCATCATCAAGGTCAGTTGGCTTGACAAGCCTAATTAACCCATAGTTATTCATTTAACTATGGCAGATTGGCTGCCAATTTGACCCCCCTCTCCCCTCATATTCTAGGGGAGACCATGGGGATGGGCAGGAAGTTGGTGGAATGGGCACCGATCCCATTTTCCATGCTGCTCCCCTCTGGGAGACACACCCACTGGGGGCACATGATATTCAGCCCCCTATTTCTATATAAACTGACCTGGAGAACATGGCTTTCCCCAGTACCAAACAAGTTGCGAGATGCCGGAATAAAAGATCAAGTGCCAACATTCAGAATGGCTAGGATTTTGTGGTCGTAACGATTGCAAAACGGTCAGCACTTGCCATCATAACTCGATAGCGGCACAGTGGTTCGCACTGCTGCCTCAGCGCCAGGGACCCGGGTTCAATTCTGGTCTTGGGTGACTGTGTGGAGTTTGCACATTCTTCCCGTGTCTGCGTGGGTTTCTTCTGGATGCTCCGGTTTCCTCCCACGTCCAAAGATGTGTCGGTTAGGTGGATTGGCAATGCTAAATTGCTCCTTAGTGCCCAAAGATGCGCGGGGGGGGGGGGGAATTGGCAGGATAAGTGTGTGGGGTTACAGTATAGGGTAAAGATGCACTGTCAGAGTCAGTGCAGACTTGATGGGCTGAATGGCCTGTAGGGATTCTATGATCTGCACATGCACAGTTAAATGTGGAAATCCAAATGTTTCTCTCAGTAACTCTCTGCCTCTGTGTACTGAAGTTCTCACAGATGAAATCACTGAATTGATGTGAACGTTCACTTGTTACACAACTATTCTTGCTGGTAAAAGTCCCTCGATAAAGCTACGCTCTGTTGAACATTTTTAAACAGTGCAACAAGTCACATTTCCAGCAGAATTCTCTGCCTGGCCCTGAAAAACTCCCATCTCATGACAGATTTAAAAAAATATTTATTATTCAAATTTTATGATTCTCCCTTAATCCCAAGTGTATGATCCAGTTTAATCTTTGTTCACTAAGAATTTTTCAATGTTATTGTCTCCTTAGCTTGCTGACTGCTGGTGCCAGAATGAATTCAACATCAGGAAAAGTGAAACCCCTGTCATGGAGCTTGTGAGATCTGCTTGGTCAGCCTTCCTCGAGGTCAGCATCATCGCTTTGCCACTGAACACAAAATCCTGCCATTGTTTTGTAGCGTTGCATGGCTGAGAATAGAGGGATGGAGCAAGTTAGCACACAATTCTTTTAGCGCTGCTTCACATGCATTCTACCTCATGGAGAGAAGGTTTCCTCATCTTGTTGCTCCACCTAATATTTAAAAGGCAAATTTTACCCGTGCTCACAGCATTAAAACAAGGGGCCACAATCTACATGAAGTTGGGTCACGTGCAATAAAAAGGCACAAATAAGCATTGTGATTAGCATTTTAAAAGTGTTGCAAAGTGAGCCCACCCAAGTATGGGAGGGGTTCATAGAATCCCTACAGTGCAGAAGGTGGCCATTCAGTCCATTGAGTCTGCACCAACCACAATCCCACCAAGGCCCTATTCCCATAACTCCACATATTTACTCTGCTAATCCCCCTGACATTAAGGGGCAATGTAGCATGGCCAATCAACCTAACCCACACATCTTTGGACTGTGGGAGGAAATCAGAGCACCCGGAGGAAACCCACGCAGACACAGGGAGAACCTGCAAAGTCCACACAGACAGTGACCCGAGGCCAGAATTGACCCCGGGTCTCTGACACTGAGGCAGCAGTGCTAATCACCATCACCGTGCCGCCTGTACTGATGTAAAAGCTGCAGGAGCTTTGGCTTAATGGTGGCACCACAAGGCAAACTTCCAAAACTTTCCAATAAAAGCAAAACACCGCAGATGCTGGAAATTTAAAATAAAAACAGAAAACGCTCTGAAAGAGTGTCATACCGGCATGAAACATTAACTCTACTTCTCACTCCACAGATGCTGCCAGACCTGCTGAGCTTTCCAAGCATCTTCTGTTCTCATTCCAAAACTCTCCCCTTCCCCAACCCTGGCATCGTTCACACAAGAGATTAAAATTAGAGACAGGGTCAAGCTTCCTAGCTTGAAGAACAAACCTGAGCACACTTAACGATTTCTGCCTTTCTCCACTTAATTCAAAAGATACATAACAGGTTGCACAGTAGGAAAGTTTAAGCAAAAATGCTCCAGCATCCTTCATCTGAAACATGCCCTTGTTTGGCTTTCAAATTACAAATGTTTGCAAGAGAACCAGAGATTTAACCAAAGCAGGAACCGAATTGCTTTTCTAGGTACAGACCCAAATCAGTCACCAAACCACAAATCCTAATCCTCTCTGGCAAGCAATTGATTGTTTAAAAGCACAATGTTCAATGTCATACACTTAAAACTGCTGTGTTCCTGGCACTGCCCTGAATCAATCCACAACAGCAGGAATCCCGCAGGCAATTCAAAGGACAAATCATTGTTAGGTTTGAAAAATTGAAGAAATTATGAGCCCAAAGTGAAAACTAAGATACTTAGAGATTCAGTATAATTAACATTGCATGCGTGGAAATTAAATTGTAATTCCAGCTATGGCCAAATATTTAATTCACTTTGTTCTGCAAGAATAAGGATGCTCACTTCAAGTAAAGCCATGATGTGGAGTTGCCGGCGTTGGACTGGGGTAGGCACAGTAACCTGGTGTTATGAGACTACTTAAAGTCCAACAGGTTCATTTGGTAGCACAAGCTTTTGGAGCTGCCACTTCATCAGGTGAGTGAACCTGATGAAGGGGCAGCGCTCCGAAAGCTCATGCTACCAAATAAACCTGTTGGACTTCAACCTGGTGTTGAGATTACTTACTGTTCAAATAAAGCACCATGGGGTTGCTGGGGCTTGTGAAACTACAGTTAAAAGCAGTTAAAAACTGCAGATGCTGGTGTGGATAATTAAGTTACAACAACAAGGCAACTCTCGTCAGCGAGAATGAAAAAAAAACTTAAGGTCTTCAGTGAGGCCAGAGCTTGCGTATTCAGGATAAACGACTAATCTAAACCTTGCGTCAGTTTTATAAACGCTGCATTCCCAGCCCTGGCCGCAGGATGAAAATAAAACCCTTTCAATAGCAAAATTCCAAAGAGCAAGATACAGTGAACTATAACGGCTACATTGTCTGTATGAATCGGCAGGACACCTTGCAGTGCATTGCACTGAATGTGTGTCCTCCTTGCTAGCAAGTAATTAAAGCTTGCAAGTTTGAATACTCAGTGCCTAGTGTTGTTTGTACCCAGGTATTCGACACATGAACTCAAGTATTTTACAGGTTTGCATCAAGAGAATTATCTGCTTCCTCCAGTGAAGCCATCCACAGGTCCGTCATTTACCCAGGATAAGTTGCAGCAACATGCCCGATGGACAAGTCTCGTATGAAAAGTTCAACTGGCTGGAATGGAATCCATAATCACTGCCACGAGCAGTAATCAATGCACCTTAAGTCTGAACAAGTGAACGTTGGTCATCCTTCCGCACAGAGCAAAGACAGTCAGATTCACTGACAGGCTCCAGATAGTGCACTGAGAGTTCAGGTCTTGGAATTGATGCTGTTACAATTCATTTAATCTTGAACCAGCGTCAGGGACATTGCAATACTCTTGGAGAAGAGGCAGATGCAGCTCACCTCTTCAAATGTTATTCATGGAAAAAGGTGCAGCGAAAGAGTCAGTAATTTCCTCACGAAAAGAGCAACATCCAAGGAAGAAGCAAACTTCAGTTTCCCATCCAACCATTTCTTCCCACCAAAATCAACCATATCATTTTTCAGTTGTATACTGTTAACTCGATTTCTCATCAGTTAATTCACTGACTAGTGGAACACCATGGTGTCATATTTAACCCTTTCTTCTTTCCAGTACTAAGGTCATCCACATGCATCTCAAACATTGCCTACATCTACCCCATCCCTGCACATCAGTTGGTGAAGCCTTCGTCCAGGTCTTCACAACCTCTCGAATGAATTGCTCTCCTGCAGCCTCCCTTCCTCTATAAACTTCAGTTCAGTTAAAACTCTGCTGGCTTAAATCCCCCATGACAAAAGCCGCACTCACCTCTTGCTACTGAACTCACTTGGCCAACTCTGACCGTTTGAGCATTTCCCTCTTTGTCCCACTGTTAGTGGGCCAAGCAGTCAACCATTTGGACCCAGATTCTAGAAGTCCCCAGCGTGCTACAATTCACCACATTCCATTCCTCCTTTAATGACCCTCACCAAATTCCACCGCTCATTAAATGTCTAGTCACTCCACCCAATATATCCTGCATCGATGGTCAATAACTCTTCAAAGAGGGCTGGGGGGGGGGGTAATAGTTGAAAAATAATAAACATTTATCTGATGTAGAAAAATTGGCCCAAATGGTTTGGAGAAACTGATCAGGTAAAAATGGCAGCGACAAATCTCTTCTTCCTCCCTCATCGCCGGTCAGCCACAGGGGACTCCCAACCCTAATATGCAACGCCACGAGTCGTGCAGTGCTTAAATATTTAAGTAAATGCTACACAAGTTTATGCCTTGCTCAATGACTTGCATCAATGCCATTCGAAATGCAGCAATTCATTTACAGCCTTAATCAGTATTGATTCCTGTCACAAATTGAATATTTGAATTAAGTAAAATGCTGCATCCCATGTAGACTGTTCTCCAACACCTTTAGTGCAGTAACAAAGCTATTATTGTTGTCATTTTAGCAAGTACCCCTTGATAAAGGGCACACATCTGAGCTTCAAAATAGAGCAAACACATCACCAGCTAAATATTGCAGAAAGAACCATTTTTAAAAGCGTCCAATCATTTCATGTGAACAAGATAGACTGACTGATTATATTGAGTGAACTCGGTGACGATACCTCCACTGAAAGCTCTTACCCTAACGATGCAAACTGAAGCATCTGCAAATCAATAAATAAAACCAGGCATAAACCGACTTCCAAATTATTTTAGAAATTAGACAATTTGCACTCAGCAAATACAGCAGCCTAACGTAAAGCTTACCCTGAGCAATTGCAGTCAATTCCATGGTCAGGTGGCAAAAAGAGCATCTAGCTCACTTAAATAGTTCACGTTTATATGCATTCCTAAATTTTATGATTAAGTTATATACAGGGAAAATATTTGAAATGCAAACAAGAGTTAATGCAAATGGCAACTCGTGATTGCACAGTTCATAAATACATTACTTGGCGTGGCATCGAACTGTACAGACCATTAATGTCCAGAGTGTGACAATTTTGTGTGACAAAGTGAGACTAAAAATTCTCCCTCAGTGTACCCGAACAGGCACCGGAGTGTTGCGACTAGGGTATTTTCACAGTAACTTTATTGCAGTGTTAATGCAAGCCTACTTGCGACTAATAAACTTTACTTTTTGGTGTTTGCATAGATTACCAATTCCAGCCTTGTAGGGTTGGGCCAATAGCGATGGCCCTGGACTGAAAACAGTAAGTCAAGGTTTCCATTCTTTGTCACTATCTAATGATCCTTGTTCAAAACAAAAAAGATTCTATTCACATATTTAAGTATTAAATGTGCACTTGCACTTCGGAGTTTAATTTAATATCATTCCCCCACCTTCGAGAGCAGATAAAAGTAGTGATTACTTTTTAAAAATGAAGTGCAGAGAGATCTTACCATTGTTACGATGGCGCACACAATCCTGAAACACAGCGTGCCACTTCTGCTGCTCTTTCTCTGATATAACACAGAAGTAGTAATGATGTTCATATGGGTGCCATAAGATGGTGCGAAACTCAGTTGGCCACTTCAGAAATGGGTTGCTGCTGGCCTTTCCTTTGATTCCTGGTCCAAAGAAAAAGAAGTGTGCCATTTACTGCAGTTATAGTTTATTCAGCCACAAACGTTTAAGGGATGCCTTCTCTTAACAGCATTAACTTCATGACCATGTTCTTGGGTTTTCACACCACATTCTACACCTTCATGGGGAAAGCAGAGCCAAGCAACCTAGCTTTGAAATGATCACCAGAGGGTGCACAGGAATATTTGGGCATCAACTCATTGCAATTTTGAACTGCCCAATGGTGAGGACAGAGCTGAAGATGGTTATGGTCAAAGAATGACTGAAAGCTGAGCTTGACCCAACTGCATAGGTGTCATCAGCCTGCAGTTACGAAAGCCCGAGGCCAACATTGCGCACCTATCACCACACGCAGCATGTTGTGGTTCTATCTCATCACGGAGTCCAAAACCTCACTTGAACCTTTTCGCCTGCATTGCATCACTCTAGGCTGTAGTTAAGTGATAAAGCAACCATTGCTGCATTGCCAAAGGCAGAATGACATTTAACTACCTCAAGAATGCAAAATATTCACCAAAAAGGAGTGGAAGTAAATTGGCCAAAGGGTACTTCCCATTCCATTCTCATTATACAACCATCTTGGCACATTTGCCTTGTTTAAATGCAAGCGCAAGAGATCAGAGAAGAACTCACCTTATGTTTAAAGCGTCAACCACAAGCAGCAACAAATTAAGACATCAACGGTTTGTAGCCCAAAATATAATTTGGATGGACTAAAGAATTCAATTTTACAACTGTCAAGTAAAATTGCAACAATCCTGAAAATGCTATGGTCAATATTGAAGGAGGAAAATGTTCAACTGCAGGAGCCTAGGGGTGACACGGTGGCACAATGGTTAGCACTGCTGCCTCACAGCTCCAGGGACCTGGGTTCGATTCTCGGCTTGGGTCACTGCCTGCGGAGTTTGCACGTTCTCCCTGTGTCTGCGTGGCTTTCCTCCGGGTGCTCTGGTTTCCTCCCACAGTCCAAAGATGTGCGGGTTAGGTGCACTGGCCATGTTAAATTGCCCCTTAGTGTCCCAGGATGCATAGGTTAGCAGGATTAGTGGAGTAAATATGTGGGGTTATGGGGATAGGGCCTAGCTTGGATTGCTGTTGGTGCAGACTAAATGGGGCCAATGGCCTCCTTCTGCACTGTAAGGTTTCTATGATTATTAAAGCCTGCATCATGACTTTTCACTCTGCAAACCAAACAATCTTGCTCGCACTTCATCTCATTTCTCTAATAAAGGAGCTAACGGGAACTTGCTTAATGGATCGCATAACCACAAAGTACGACACAATGGAAGAATACCCTATTACCTAGTCACCAGATATCTTGCTTTGGGATGGAGTTAATCAAAACATTTTTGCCATGCAAATTGAATAACTAGACTGGAAGATAGGCCTGGTTTGAGTTGTACAATGTTCCCTTATTCTGCAGATTATAAAATGGTGTTTCTCTTTGAGGTACATGATCAGAAGCCACCGTTTTACTGCAAACCACAATGGTTTGTGGCCTCAAGCTTTCAAATCAGATTGTAAGCCTAGACAACACTGCATGCTCCAAAGAGAAACAGATAGTCCCAGCATCAGAAGATCTTGAAGCTTTTTAAATAGAGTGAATTTTAATACATGGAGCAACCCCAGGACTGAATGTTGGAAAACTAATTATTTTAAGTTTACAAAATTAAGTTCCCTCTCAAGGGGCAGGTGGGCAGATAGAGACCTTATGTTGACTGCAAGTTGGGAGGCAACACTTAAGGCTAATATAGTTGAAACACTCCTGGTGGTGGTATGGCCTCACAGCACCAGGGACCCAGGTTTGATTCCCGGTTTGAGTCACTGTGTGTGTGTGTGGAATCCGCGCATTCTCTCCATGTCTGCGTGGGTTTCCTCTGGGTGCTCTGGTTTCCTCCCACAGTCCAAAGATGTGCAGGTTAGGTTGATTGGTCATGCTAAATTGCCCCTTACTGTCAGGGGGGACTCAGCAGGGTAAATGCATGGGGTTACGGGGATAGAGCTTGGTTGGGATTGTTGTCGGTGCAGACTCGATGGGCCAAATGGCCTCCTTCTGCACTGTAGGGATTCCATGAACTAAAAGATGAAAGACGACAAAGGTGTGCGGGTTAGGTGGATTGACCATGCTAAATTGCCCCTTTGGTGTCAGGGGGACTAGCTAAAGAAGATTCGTGGGGTTATGGGGTTGGGACCTGGGTGGGATTGTGGTCGGTGCAGACTTGGTGGGCCGAATGGCCTCCTTCTGTACCGTGGGAATTCTATGATGTGTCACTCTGACACGAAGGGCACTATGCGCCACCTTTTAACCTTTGCATTTTTAAACCCACTGCGTCAGCGTTAGTAGAAACAATTTAAAAAATGTAACCACTCTGGTATAATTCACCCAGCAAAGTGAGCACAATGTCAGATCACAAAGTTAAGATATCAAAAAGCATACATGAAGACTGAGCAATTGGTTTGGCAGCATGTTATATTGACACTCAGCCAACTGTGTTATAAATATCTTGAATAATTTTAGATAGTTAAGTTTCGTGTGTACAATTTGTGCCGTCTTTCCCAAAAATTGGTTAACAATTATAATTTGAGCCAAGTCTAATTCTGTTGAACTGTGAGGCCCACTAAAATTAGTGCAAAAGCAGTGGATATTCACTCAGACTAAAGACTATTTACCTTTAATGAGTCTTGATTTTGTTTTAAAAGTAGCCAGAAATTTCAATAGCACTTCAATAATATTTGTGGATATGTCTAGATCAAGATTTAACAGACAATTCAATGGTGTATGTTTATTTTATTTATTAGTGTCACAAGTAGGCTTACATTAACACTGCAATGAAGTTACTGTGAAAATCCCCTAGTCGCCACACTCCGGTGCCTGTTCGGGTACACTGAGGGAGAATTTAGCATGGCCAATGCACCTAACCAGCACGTCTTTGGAGTGTGGGAAGAAACCATAGCACCCGGAGGAAACCCACGCAGATACGGGGAGAATGTGCAGGCTCTGCACAGACAGTGAACCAAGGAATCAAACCCAGGCCCCTGGTGCTGTGAGGCAAGAGTGCTAACCACTGTGCCACCCATATATGTGTTGCCTGTATATGTGAAAGAGTGAGCGGGTGCAGGGGGTGGGGGTGCAAGAGGAGGCAGAGACAAGCAAAAAATGATCCAAAATCACAAACAATGCCGAAGACTGAAGATTCATTTTCATTCCGGCCCACTGCTGCTCTCCACCATTAGCCGACCAACTCTTCCCCTGCACAATTCCATCCTCTTTCTCAGCTCTGGCATGACTACTTGCAATGGCTACTTGCAACCTGCTGGCCAACCACTTTTCCACAAAGAATCATCTCAAGGCTCTCAATAAAAGAACATTCGCCCTCCAAAAGCAGTGCAAACTGGAGGCCGATAAGGAAACATAGCCCGTTACAGGGTTAATACAAATTAAGCATTTATAGTTCATTCATATTGGTGTACGTTGAAAGTCACAACTTGGAGAAAAAGGGAAAGGCAAATCCATCGAAGACGAGGGGGTTGTTGGATTGGTTCTTGTAAAAGTAATTCTGCAGATAGCAGCCACCGTATTATCTATGGCATGGGGTTTTCAGTCATGTTAAAAGGTTAAATGGGATATATCGTTTCTGTATTTTGGCGGGTAAATTTCCTATTAAATAGTGTTTATCCGAAGTTGCCTTTAGTTCATTTGTTGCAGTAAAAGTCTTAAATTTAAAAGGAAGATTTCAAATTGGTCCCAGGGAATTCAAATATCTCTTTAAAAATTATCAAGTTGCTACAGAGATACCAACAGTAACCATGTGAAATAGGCAAATGTCTGATTACTTAGCCAATTTTTGATAATATTCTCTGCTTTACATTTGCATACATCTTAATCAAGAATAATTAATAAGCCTTTAAATGCAACACCAAAACCCTTCAGACACAGTCCATATTTCTTAACATACAACTGATCAATACATCCACGACACAAAGTGCTATTAAGAGTCACACTATCATCGTCGGACCAGCATGACTGGACTTTTCTTCTCTCTCCTACACAAGCTCCTGACAAGAGGCAGAAAAAACACAGAAAAGGGACAGGGGGATGGACACCAATGGGAATAGAATACTCAAAATAAACTTTCCTCTGACCCTAGGCAATCAAAAACCATTTATGTTGACTCATTTTAGGCCACAATCTAAATAGAAGTGGTTGAAACGATCACAAAACAACTCCCTCCTCAAAGCCTTCACTTTAATGGCTCCCACAATGAATCTTATCGATTTATAAATTGAACTAGATCAGATACACTAAGCTGCTCCAATTGCATACCAAAGAAAAGTTCAAAGAGGTCAATTTACTCAGCAAAACTATGTCTTCCAGAGAGATCATGTACACTTCACTCCCGTTAGGCTTTACAATCAGGGAAAGTTCTGCATAAACACACCCTGGGCTAAAATATAATCAAGGAAAATGCCAAAGTATTCATTTGCCCTGACTGTTCATCCCTGGTTAACTATCACCTCCATTCCTGCAGCAGGAATGAGATATGACCCCGTTATACTTACTGTATTTCCTCGTATGTTCTGTGAGATCCCCTTTACATGCAGATTTTTTATATCTTATGTATCCTACTGAGTTAATCAACACAGTATTTCACGAGTGCTTATTTATTTTGAAACCCATTAGTGTTCAGAATACAAGACAAGTGAGGCACAGGCATTATACGACAGAATCTGTTTAATAAACATCTTGACAAAACATAAATGGAGGAAATCTAGAAGATGTCTTGGACATTAAGTCACACTCTTCGAGTTTATTTCCCCATCAAGATTTGACCAATACTCATCTCGGGATAGGTAGCTAATTGTGTATGCTTGGCTGATTTCTTCCAACATCTCCTCCTTTATTTTAATTTGTTACATGCATCTCTCTCTCTCTCATCCCATAATTTAACCAGGGGGTGGCACGGTAGCACAGTGGTTAGCACTGCTGCTTCACAGCTCCAGGGACCTGCGTTCGATTCTCAGCTTGGATCACTATGTGGAGTTTCCTCCGGGTGCTCCGGTTTCCTCCCACATTCGGAAAGACGTGCTGGTTAGGGTGCATTGACCCAAACAGGCGCCGGACTGTGGCGACTAGGGGAATTTCACAGTAACTTCATTGCAGTGTTAAAGTAAGCCTTACTTGTGACTAATAATTAAACTTTAATTTAACTTTGTATAAATATGGTGGTGTTTACCTGACATACTGTTGTTAATCAGTTCCAGATACTGATCCATTGACTTCAGCACCTTGTAGCCTGCACAGTTAATTACTCCCTTAGGGTTGGCTCCTCGGTCAAAGGCCTGCAAGAGGAAATTGGATTTACAATATGTTAGTCATCTAGAGTAATTTACTTTAACCCACTTCTTCATTTACATACACGTCTATAAAATTAACACGATATCCAACAGTTTAAAAACCCACAATGGGTGATTTACAAGGTAACGTAGAGGGAACATGAAAGGAAGAGTCTCATCAGTTTCTCTTCTAGCTTCTCCAATGTGCCCCAGGAAGCTCCATTGCCAAAGTCCTGCTAAAATGCAATGCCTTATCCTGTCAGCTTGGACCTTGTTTGCTCGAACCCAAAATCTGGTGCAATATCTCATCTTATCAGTCCCTCGCGTGGGGACATTGAATTGGATTCAATTTGAATTTGGTTATTTTGGATGGAATAAAAGATTTTTAAAAATGCAAGCTCCACTGTGAACTCCAACCTGAAACAAAAACTCAATTACCAAATTGGCGAGAGCTACCTAAAAAAAAATTAATCCAACCAGAGTACTGAAACCAAATGAGACGCTGCATACCCCCACACCTTTAGGGGAGGTGATGGCCTAGTGGTATTATCGCTAGACTATTCATCCATAAACTCAGCAAATGTTCTGGGGACCTGGGTTCAAATCCTGCCACGGCAGATGGTGGAATTTGAATTCAATAAAAAATATCTGGAATTATAAATCTACTGATGACCATGAAACCATTGTCCATTGTTGGAAAAACCCATCTGCTTCACTCGTGTCCTTTAGGGAAGGAAATCTGCCACCTTTACCTGGTCTGGCCTACATGTGACTCCAGAGCCACAGCAATGAGATTGACTCTCAACTGCCCTCTGAACAAGGGCAACTAGGGATGGGCAATAAATGTTGGCCAGCCCATATCCCATGAATGAATAAAAAACCTGCCACTCCCACACAAACCTCCCCGACCCATCCAACCATGAAAAAAAAACCCAGGCTACTGGTTTCTTTTCACATTTAGGTTTTTCATTCACTAGCTGAGTCTGGTGTGAATTTTGTGGAATGAGAAACCACTCGTTAGCGTGATCGTCTTACTAGTGGTACTAAAATCAATCACCAAGGTCTACTGATTATCTGTAGCCTTTGTACAAGTTAACAGGAAGAATAAAAGTTAATACATAATACCTAAAGGTCCACCTCTGCAATTTGAAAAAGGCCAGGAAACCACCCTAGTCTTATGTTACGGTGCTTCCGGAATCAAGAGCACAATTTGGGATCTGAAGGAATAAAGGACTGGAAGTCACGTTGAAATATTTCTGTCTCAGCGCAAGCCAATTCTCAGCTGAGTCCAATAAGGAACAGTTGGAGGAAGTACATGTTCCTCTTTCACGGAGACAATTCGTTTTTGATCTTTTTACACATCCTTCACTGGACTCGCGGGTCAGTATAATTGGCAGACAACAGAGACATGATATATTAGTCTGACAGGAAAGGTTTCCTGCATTGTATTCATGTATTGAACCCAATATTTCACATCTGCAAATTGCTAGGTGAAATAGAATAAAGCAACACTGCAAGGGGAATTCCCCTTAGTTGCAGAGAATTGGGCAAGATCACTGATAATGATAATCATTGGAAAGGAGTGGGGGCACAGGGAGGTGTTGGAAGAGGAGCATTTCATGAAGGATTGGATGACACCTGTTAAAGAGGCCTGCATTGATAACATTCTACAAGAACTTTGATGGCTTCAGTTCCGATTATCTGTGGTATACAGAGAAGGAACAAAGTTGTGAACATAGCCAAGTCCATCACATGCCTACTGGCGGTAACCCAAGGTTATTCTCCATGCGCAAGTCACACCTAGCACTAAGGAAGATGGCAGCAGGCACACCACCACCCAGAAGTTCCCCTCCAAGCCACTCACCGTTCTGACTTGGAAAGGGGCGGCACGGTGGCACAGTGCTGCTTCACAGCACCAGGGACCTGGGTTCAATTCCCAGCTTGGGTCACTGTGCGGAGTCTGCACATTCTCCCCGTATCTGTGTGGGTTTCCTCCAGATGCTCCGGTTTCTTCCCACAGTCCAAAAGACATGCTGGTTAGGTGCATTGGCCATGCTAAATTCCCCCTCAGTGTACCCGAACAGGTGCCAGAGTGTGGTGACTAGAGGATTTTCACAGGAACTTCATTGCAGTGTTAATGTAAGCCTTACTTGTGATTCATAAATAAACATGTTTTTTCCTTCACTGTCGCTGTGTCAAAATCCTGCAAGTCCCTCCCTAACAGCACTGTGGGTGATCCAACGCTACATGGGCTGCAGTGGTAGAAGGCAGCAGTTCACCACCACCTTGTCAAGGGCAACCAAGGATGGGCAATAATTGCTGGCCGAGCCAGCGAAGCGCACACCCCATAAACAATTAAAAAAAAAAAAATCGACCAAGCCACTCCTCCTGCTTCATGATTAACATTTTTAAGAAGATTTCTTCGTGTTAAGTTGGAGGGGAAGTTTGGGCTAGATTTTCCACCTTCATGGTCAGATATAAAATCTATAATCGATCTGTTCACCCTCAATAAACTGCACAGCAACATGTGAACAATATCTGCAGAATGAGGAGACCGCTTCCTGCATTTTGTGGGCAAAGGTTGCAGGACAACATGTCATTATAATACGCAAGATGATAATCATCTCATCTGGGAGCTATAATGTTTATTGGTTCCACATTTCCCTCCAATCGGTTTCAAACTGTGGGCATTTAATTTACTTTAAAAATGTACGGCCAAGTGAGAGAGACACTGGATAAAAGGCATGTTGTGGCCAAGAAGATGCACCACGGGTAATCTGAAATATGGTTCTATTCACCTGAGGTCATGCTGGGCAACTATTGGTCAGGAGTTGCTGTGACAAGGCCGCATAAAAAGTTGTCCAACCATAGCCTAACCCAAGGAAAGCATCAGGATTTCAGAGAAGCGGTAAAGGGAATGTGTGTTTCCATAGTTATAACATTGACTTTTCATTGTTTACTGGGATCCTGATCCAACCTAAGGCATGGTTGCACATTCACCTCGTGTCTACATGGGTTTCCTCTCACACTCCAAGGGTGTGTAGGTTATGCGGATTGCACCTCTCCTCTCCCCCCCCCCCCCAGCTCCCCTCACCTGACAAAGAATGGATGTTAACCCTTTGCATACACCCTCACCATTCCAAATTCACACTGCTATCTAAAATTCAGTTCCAGCAGTATCTGAGTACATTGAATCATACAAGTGCAGACACGATTTGTCAAGTAGTGACGATTTGTGAATTCATGCATATTGTAAACATGAGAAAAAAAGAATGGAGGACCTACGGAAATGACAGAGTCGATGCACTGCTTTTGAGGAGGAGCAAGACTTGGAAGGAAAAAAAGGGTTACTTTTTTTGTAGCTTTTTTTTCATTCATTTGTGGGCCATGGCCATTGCTGACTGGCCAGCATTTATTGCCCATCTCTAGATGCCCTTGGAGGGCAGTTGAGAGTCAACCACATTGCTGCGGTTCTGGAGTCACATGTAGGCCAGACCGGGTAAGAATGGCAGATTTCCTTCCCTAAAGGACATTAGTGAACCAGATGGGTTTTTCTGACAATGGTTTCACGTTCATCAGTAGATTCTTAATTCCCAATATCTTTTTACATAGAACATAGAACAGTACAGCACAGAACAGGCCCTTCGGCCCACGATGTTGTGCCGAGCTTTATCTGAAACCAAGATCAAGCTATCCCACTCCCTATCATCCTGGTGTGCTCCATGTGCCTATCCAATAACCGCTTAAATGTTTCTAAAGTGTCTGACTCCACTATCACTGCAGGCAGTCCATTCCACACCCCAACCACTCTCTGCGTAAAGAACCTACCTCTGATATCCGTCCTGTATCTCCCACCACGAACCCTATAGTTATGCCCCCTTGTAATAGCTCCATCCACCCGAGGAAATAGTCTTTGAACGTTCACTCTATCTATCCCCTTCATCATTTTATACACCTCTATTAAGTCTCCCCTCAGCCTCCTCCGCTCCAGAGAGAACAGCCCTAGCTCCCTCAACCTTTCCTCATATGACCTACCCTCCAAACCAGGCAGCATCCTGGTAAATCTCCTCTGCACTCTTTCCAGCGCTTCCACATCCTTCTTATAGTGAGGTGACCAGAACTGCACACAATATTCCAAATGTGGTCTCACCAAGGTCCTGTACAGTTGCAGCATAACCCCACGGCTCTTAAACTCCAACCCCCTGTTAATAAAAGCTAACACACTATAGGCCTTCTTCACAGCTCTATCCACTTGACTGGCAACCTTTAGAGATCTGTGGATATGGACCCCAAGATCTCTCTGTTCCTCCACAGTCTTCAGAACCCTACCTTTGACCCTGTAATCCACATTTAAATTAGTCCTACCAAAATGAATCACCTCACATTTATCAGGGTTAAACTCCATTTGCCATTTTTCAGCCCAGCTTTGCATCCTATCTTTGTCTCTTTGCAGCCTACAACAGCCCTCCACCTCATCCACTACTCCACCAATCTTGGTGTCATCAGCAAATTTACTGATCCACCCTTCAGCCCCCTCCTCCAAGTCATTAATAAAAATCACAAAGAGCAGAGGACCAAGCACTGATCCCTGCGGCACACCGCTAGCAACCTGCCTCCAATCCGAAAATTTTCCATCGACCACCACCCTCTGTCTTCGGTCAGACAGCCAGTTACCTATCCAATCGGCCAACTTTCCCTCTATCCCACACCTCCTCACTTTCATCATAAGCCGACCATGGGGGACCTTATCAAACGCCTTACTAAAATCCATGTATATGACATCAACTGCCCTACCTTCATCAACACACTTAGTTACCTCCTCAAAAAATTCTATCAAATTTGTGAGGCACGACTTGCCCTTCACGAATCCGTGCTGACTATCTCGGATTAATCCGCATCTTTCTAAATGGTCGTAAATCCCATCCCTAAGGACCCTTTCCATCAATTTACCAACCACCGAAGTAAGACTAACCGGTCTATAATTACCAGGGTCATTTCTATTCCCTTTCTTAAACAGAGGAACAACATTCGCCATTCTCCAGTCCTCTGGCACCATCCCCGTGGACAGCGAGGACCCAAAGATCAACGCCAAAGGCTCTGCAATCTCATCCCTTGCCTCCCACAGAATCCTAGGATACATTTCATCAGGCCCAGGGGACTTATCGACCTTCAGTTTATTCAAAACTGCCAAGACATCCTCCCTCCGAACATCTATTTCCTCCAGCCTATTAGCCTGTAACACCTTCTCTTCCTCAAAAACATGGCCCCTCTCCTTGGTGAACACTGAAGAAAAGTATTCATTCATCACCTCGCCTATCTCTACTGACTCCATACACAAGTTCCCACTACTGTCCTTGACCGGCCCTAACCTCACCCTGGTCATTCTTTTATTCCTCACATAAGAGTAAAAAGCCTTGGGGTTTTCCTTGATCCGACCCGCCAAGGACTTCTCATGTCCCCTCCTAGCTCTCCTAAGCCCCTTTTTATTGAATTCAAATTCCACCATCTGGCAGGATTCAAATCCAAGCATTAGCTGAATTTCTGGATGAAACATAGAAACCCTACAGTGCAGAAGGAGGCCATTTGGCCCATCGAGTCCGCACCGACCACAATCCCACCCAGGCCCTACCCCCACATATTTACCCGCTAATCCCTCTAACTACGCATCTCAGGGACAATTTTTAACCTGGCCAATCAACCTAACCCGCACATCTTTGGACTGTGGGAGGAAACCGGAGCACCCGGAGGAAACCCACGCAGACACGAGGAGAATGTGCAAACTCCACACAGACAGTGACCCGAGCCGGGAATCGAACCCAGGACCCTGGAGCTGTGAAGCAGCAGTGCTAACCACTATGCTACCGTGCCGCCCTTAGTCTAGCGATAATTCCACTCGGCCATTGCCTCCTTTCTTGCTGATCAGTTGCATACATACACTTGTATTTCAGCATTGAAAGGAATAATAGGCCGGAATTCTCCGATGGCGTGCCAACACTGCCAGTGAGAACAGAAAACCTGGCACTCAGCCAAATCTCCAACCACAGCAATGGGATTGGAGAATGCCAGCTGCATTCGAGGTAGGAGAATTCTGGCCATGGCTTTCTTACACGTATAGTTGCCGAATCCTTGGCAACACTGCAGTACAACTAGTGTTGTGTCCATATTCAGTTTTGCAAGATAACTGCTTTTTGATACGAGTCAAGATATTTCTTGGTTCAGAAGCTGAACCCGCTACAAGCATCTCTAAAGCTATGAATAGTGAAGCTCCGATAACTGTCAAACATTTCAGTCCAATGATTGATTTCCTGCTTCTCTCAATCTTGCACACAGATCCAAATACAGATGGCGACGGTAAGAACTCCAAAAATGTATGGTTGAAACAGTGAATTTCTTAGAAAGAGATATAATCTTTTGGATAGAACTGCCCAGCAGTTGTAGATCTTAGAATCCCTACAGTGCAGAAGGAGGCCATTCAGCCCGAGTCTGCACCTACAATCCCACCCAGGTCCTATCCCCGTAACCCCACGGATTTACCCTGCTAATCTCCCTGACAGCAAGGGGCAATTTAGCATGGCCAATCCACATAGCCCCACGTCTTTGGACTGAGGTGGGAAACTGGAGCCCACGCAGACACAGGGAGAATGTCTGTGTGGAGTTTGCACAGTCACCCAAGGCCGGAATTGAACCCGGGTCCCTGGCGCTGTGAGGTTGCTAAGCCACTGTGCCACCGTACCACTTAGTTCTCATGTCTTTGGTAGATAAAGCTGCAAAATTCATGTTTCTGGGCATTTTCATCAGTAAACATCCATTAACTGTATGAGCAAAGGAATGGCAAGGAAGTGGATTGTAATTATTATGGAAAATAAAATCAAACCTACACACTTGGATGATTCCCAACTGTCAAGGTGTGGGAGGAGGGTAGGATATTTGGATACACTGTCTAGCCTTTGTGACTCCACAATCTGTCATAAGCACCAATTTAAAAAAACAACATGCATTGGAGGTCTGACATAAAAGCAAGTAACAGGTTTGTCAAACTTTGTGCAAAGAAAATATAAATTAATGTTTTGTTTGATAGTTCCTTCCGCAGAAGTAAAAAACAAAAGATAGTGAAGTCCTTTTGTACAGTGAGAGAAAGGATCCAGGAAGGGGAGGGGTGGGGGTTAAAGAGGAAGACAATAAATACTCAAGTCCCAGAGAGGAAGTAAACAGGCTAAATGGATTGCAGACTGTTCAACAGAAAACCAGGACCCACTCGGATGGTAGACCCCCCCAAGGATAAGGCAATGAAGATATCTTGTGGAACATTAAAGTGGTGTCAAAATAGATGAGGGGACAGTGAAAAGCATGAAATATCCAGCTGAGGAAACAACAGCTAAAGCAGCAAGATAAGGAAATGAAGTGGGTTAAAACAAGGCTTCCCAAACTGCGAGTCACGCCCCAATGAGGTCACAAGGTGAGATTCTAGGTGAAGCTCCAACTGAATGTTAATTGCGATTTTCCTTTCAGTGCTCATTTGGTGGCACAGTCTCCACACTCCAGCGCCTGTTCGGGTACATTGAGAGCATTTAGCACGGGCCAATGCACCTAACCAGCATGACTTTCGGGCTGTGGGAGGAAACCAAAACACCCGGAGGAATCCCACGCAGACACAGGGAGAAGGTGCAGACTCCACACAGAGTGACCCAAGCTGGGAATCGAATCCGAGTCCCTGGCACTGAGGTGGCAATGTTAACCACTGTGCCACCATGTTGCCTAGGTGCTGAGCATCTTGTTTGAATTTGTGGCTCTAGCACTGTCGAAGTAATCAAAGTGTCCTGTGATATGCTGTTTGTGTGTTTTTAAAAAAAATGCAGATTGTATTTTGTGATTATCGTCCTGAAATCTTTTGTCTGGTTATGCCGCAGGATCAGGAAGAGGAACAGAAATAGACCATTTAGTTCTTTGAGCCCAAGTAGAAAGAACTCACTGACAACTGGAGTTGCAGAAAGTAAATCAGTGCTGGTATATATCAAGCACATACTGAGCTGGAGGTCTGTTGGTTGTTCACTCATTTCTCTGTGCATTAGAAAGATCTTGACTGCACTGTGACGTGAAGAATGACTGGTTGTCAACCTTCAGGTCATCAGTCTGTCCCATTGCCATGGAACCTTTTGAACTCAGGTTCAGCCTGTCTCTCATGATGGGTATTTATCAAGTACATGAAACTTTAAAAAAAAAACTGGTTTGCTAAGGGTGGGGCTGAACTATTTATCCACGGCATTTAGTCATGTCAAATTATTGCATTTACCATGGTTCTTTCAGAAATATGGACACTCCCAAAAAATTGCCATAGAAGAATGCGTGCGCCTACTTTTCCAGACTGATGTATTTAACGAGTGCAGAATGATATCTTGTAACATTCACAATAATTGAAGTAAATCTTTGGTGCAAAGTTATTAAAAGAATGGGCAATATTGTTCCATCCTTCAATGAGATAATGGTTGATCTGTATCTCAAATCTATCTGCCCATCTTTGCCCCATATCCCTTTCTAGCCTTGGCTATCAATCTCAGGGTTTACAGTGATGAATCAAGATGGCACCTATTTGCTTTTTCAATGGGGGAAAAGAGTGTTCTATCAGCCAGTTCTATCAACCGTTTGTGAATGGACCAGCTCCAATTTTAAGGTAATGGGCCCCTTATTTCGGACTCATGCACAAGCAGATTGTCTATCACATGGTTGTCATCGAGCAAACAGCACAAAGGCCTAACAGATTTTCAACTGTCTACAGTCATCAGCATCGACATATTATTTGATATGTGCACTGGGTCCCGTCAGTCAGATTAAAAAAAACCCAAAATATTATATTATACAAACTTCCTCATTGTGTTAGACCATAGGATATAGGAGCAGAATTAGGCCATTCAATCATGTCTGATAAGTTTCTCAACCCCATTCTCCTGACTTTTCCCCATCACCTTTGATCCCCATACCAATCTAGAACCTATCGCTGTCTTAAATACACTCAATGATCCGACCTCCACAGCCTTCTGTGGCAATGAATTCCACAGGTTCACCCTCTGTCTGAAGAAATTCCCCTCATCTCAGTTCTAAAGGGTCATCCCTTTACTCTGAGGCTGTGCCCTCAGGTCTTAGCGTCTCCTAGTAATGGAAGCATCTTTCCCATGTCCATTCTATCCAGGTCTTTCAGTATTCTGCAACTTTCAATTAAATCCCCCCCCCCCATTATCCTTCTAGACTCCCATCGAGTACAGATCCAGAATCCTCAGACACTCCACGATAGGCTTTTCATTCCTGGTTAACGGTGATAGGTTACGGCTCACGATTGCTCCTGTAGGCTAAAAAGTAACATACCATTTTGCCATCATAAAATGCCACATCGTAGTCATCGTGTACGACAAAGTATCTGTTCTTCCACTTCCTGTTTATTTCCATGTATTGATAGAGGTTGCCAGAGAAGATAACTTTATCCTTTAATGGAGCCTACAGGAAATAAAAGATAAAGGAGGATGAATGAGTCTTCAATGTTTAAACCACTTTTTTGCTCACGATTAATTAATGTCAAGCCATAAAAAGGGCAATAATGTTCCATCCTTCAATGAGATAATGGTTCACCTGCACCTTGATTCCATATCCCTTTGCACCCTTGTCTAACAATCTCAGATTTGAAATCATAAACTGTGCTGGTATTATATTGTTATTCACACTTATTCCACGCATATTCCACACTTCTACCAGCCAATTCTATCAAACAATGATATAGCTTCAAACAGAATATAATCAATGATTCGAATGGGATGTACCACGATTAGTTATGACAAGGATCTCAAGAATTGCATAAAATGTATGGCATCCCTTTTTGGAATAATTTTCTCAACTTATTGACTACATTTAGGACAGGATTGCACACGTACTCAGTTTAAATAGATGAAAACATAGATAAGCGAGTGGGCAAGGATCTGGCAGATGGAGTATAACGTTGGCAAGTGTGAGGTTATCCACTTTGGAAGGAATAATAGTAAAATGGACTATTATTCAAACGGTGAAAAATTGCAGCATGCTACTGTGCAGAGGGACCTGGGGGTCCTTGTGCATGAATCACAAAAACTCAGTTTGCAGGTGCAGTAGGTAATCAAGAAGGCAAATGGAATGTTGGCCTTTATCGCGAGAGGGATGGAGTATAGAAGCAGGGAGGTCATGCTGCAACTGTACAGGGTACTGGTGAGGCCGCACCTAGAGTACGGTGTACAATTTTGGTCCCCTAATTTAAGAAAGGATATATTAGCTTTGGAGGGGGTACAGAGAAGGTTCACCAGGTTGATTCCAGAGATGAGGGGGTTAGCTTATGAGGAGAGATTGAGTAGACAGGGCCTGTACTCATTGCAGTTTAGAAGGTTGAGGGGAGATCTTATAGAGACATATAAGATAATGAAGGGGCTAGACAGGGTAGAAGCAGCGGGGTTATTTCCACTTGCAATGGAAACAAGAACTAGGGGGCATAGCCTCAAAATACGGGGGAGTCAATTTAGAACAGAGTTGAGGAGGAACTACTTCTCCCAGAGGGTAGTGAATCTTTGGAATTCTCTGCCCAATTAAGCAGTAGAGGCTACCTCGTTAACTGTGTTTAAGTCACAGATAGATTTTTAACCATTAAGGGAATTAAGGGTTATGGGGAGCGGGTAGGTAAGTGGAACTGAACCCACTATCAGATCAGCCATGATCTTATTGAATGGCGGAGCAGGCTTGAGGGGCTAGATGGCCTACTCCTGCTCCTATTTCTTATGTTCAAGATTGAGACTGTTGAACATTTTACAGGTTAATAACTGCTTAAGAAGGGCATTTACCAAATAGGCTGAATAGAAAGATCTGTGCTGAGGCGAGACTGGAAACCTCAATATATTTTGATTTGATTTACTATTGTCACATGTATTGGGATACAGTGAAAAGTATCGTTTCTTGTGCGCTATACAGACAAAGCATTCTGTTCATAGAGAACATAAGGGAGAAGAAAAGGAGAGTGCAGAATATATAGTGTTACAGTCATAGCTAGGGTACAAAGAAAAATCAACTTAATATATGGTGGGTCCATTCAAAAGTCTGATGGCATCAGGGAAGAAGCTGTTCTAGAGTCGGTGGGTACATGATCTTGTATCTTTTTTCCGACGGAAGAAGGTCGAAAAGTGCATGTCTGGGGTCCTTGATTATGCTGGCTGCTTTTCCCAGGCAGCGGAAAATGTAGATGGATGGGAGGCTAGTTTGCGTGATGGACTGGGCTACATTCACAACCCTTTGTAGTTTGTGGTGTTTGGGCAGAGCAGGAGCCATACCAAGCTGTGATACATCCAGAAAGGATGCTTTCTATGGTGCATCTGTAAAAATTGTTGAGTCGTAGCGGACATGCCGAATTTCCTTAGCCTCCTGGTGGGACTTGAACCTGGGTCTCCAGAGCATTACCCCGAGTCTCTGGATTATTCGTCCAGCAACAATACAAGTACACCAATGCCTTCCTTAAATGCTATTGTTCTAACAACTCTTCCTTGGGGAAAGAAATCTGCTGTCCTTAACCTGGTCTGGCCTACACGTGACTGCAGGTCCACAACGATGTGGTGGACTCTCAAACGCCCTCGGTAACGATCCAAGCAGTTCAAGGACAATTAGGGATGGGCAATAAACGCTGGCCCAGCACAGTGATGCCCACATCCCATAAAATGAATTTTTAATAAAAGGACCAAAATCTCAAAACTTGCTCTGCTCAAGTACAACTTTATTTAATTGTAGCGAAATGAAAATTCCTTTGCATGTTGTTTTCAATTACCCATCCCACTGCCTGCTGCTCTTCCCGGAGGTCTGCTATGCTTTAGCCACTGATTGCGACGTAGTCGTCATACAAAAATTCAGTTAATTTTGGCTTGGTACATGTATTTTTTTTTAAATTGTTCACAGGCAATCCTTTCCAGAACAAGCTTCCAGCTTCAAAAAGACAAAAATCACGGTAACCTCAATTTTGGAAAATGCATCATCAAAAAAAATAAGATGGGGCAACACCCAATCCATCACGCAAACCAGCCTCCCATCCATTGACTGTCTACACTTCCCGCTGCCTCGGCAAAGCAGCCAGCATAATCAAGGACCCCGCGCACCCCGGACATTCTCTCTTCCACCTTCTTCCTTCGGGAAAAAGGTACAAAAGTCTGAGGTCACGTACCAACCAACTCAAGAACAGCTTCTTCCCTGCTGCT
This sequence comes from Mustelus asterias, assembly GCF_964213995.1. Classification (NCBI taxonomy): domain Eukaryota; kingdom Metazoa; phylum Chordata; class Chondrichthyes; order Carcharhiniformes; family Triakidae; genus Mustelus; species Mustelus asterias. The sequence goes on along the minus strand of NC_135813.1, from coordinate 28,942,936 downwards.
GTCAGACTTTTGAATGGACTTACCTTGCATTAAGTTGTTCTTTCTCTACACCCTAGCTGTGACTGCAACACTACATTCTGCACTCTCTCCTTTCCTTCTCTATGAATGGTATGTTTTGTCTGTATAGCCCGCAAGAAACAATACTTTTCACTGTATGTTAATACATGTGACAATAATAAATCAAATCACCTCTAACCCCACCACAGCTGGGAATTGAACATTGAACCTTCAGTATTCATGTCTCCATTTTCACAAATTTCTGGACCCATCATTGGAAACAAAAGATGCAGTTCTGTGAACTTGACCTACTGACTTGGGGATGTGCCTTTGTTTGCTAAGGCCCCAAGCTCTGGATACCCTCTCTACACCTTGCTACCTCTTTCGGGCGGCACTGCTGCCTCACAGCGCCAGGGACTCGGGTTCGATTCCCAGCTCGGGTGACTGTGCCGAGTCTGCACATTCTCCCCGTGTCTGCGAGAGTTTCCTCCGGGTGCTCCGGTTTCCCCTCTTAGTCCAAAAAACGTGCTGGTTAGGTGCATTGGCCATGCTTAATTTTCCCTCGGTGTACCCGAACAGCGCCGGAGTGTGGTGACCAGGGGATTTTCACAGTAACTTCATTGCAGTGTTGATGTAAGCCTACTTGTGACACTAACAAATAAATTTCTCTTTTACGACACTCCTTAAAAACAAATCTACCTCTTTGACCAAGCTTTTAGTCATCTGACCCAATATCTCCTTAAGTAGCTTGGTGACGTGCTCTTTTATAATACTCGTGAAGCGTCTTGGAACTTTCAATTGCATTAAAGGTGCCACACACATATGAGTAGCTGCTGCTCCTTGCAATACCAATGCTGAATGTTCTGAGTATTTCTGCAGCTAAAGTTATCGTGCAGTCTTACTGCATTCGAACTGTAACCACTTATTTCCCGATCATAAGCAAACCTTTAAAGTTCAAAGAAGGAGAAATGGCTTTGAATTGTAAAATGCAACCCCAAAACATTAGTGCATAACCTGGAGTCACATGTAATAAAAGAGAATACTGTTTCCTGCCATCATAAAGTGGTGGTCCTGTCTATATTCAGAGCTATTTGAAAGCTTGTTACTTTAATTTAATTCTTGACTATTTTCTAGATGATATTCAGCTGTTGGGAATTTTCTGGCTTGGCATTTGTGCAATAGAAATATTAAAACAACTCATTACTTTCCAACAATTATGCCCTTGTTCTCATCTTGCTCTCTCCCACACTATCTTCCTCCGGGTTATCATAGAATCCCTACACTGCAGAAGGAGGCTGTTTGGCCCATCGAGGCCACACCTACCACAATCCCACCCAGGGCCTTTCCCCGTAACCTCACATATTTTCCCTGTTAATCCCTTGACACTAGGGTCAATTTAGCATAGCCAAACAACCCAACCCCCACACCTTTGGACTGTGGGAGGAAACCGAAGCACCCGGAGGAAACCCACGCAGACACGAAGAACATGCAAACTCTGCACAGACAGTGACCTGAGGCCCGAATTGAACCCGGGTCCCTGGCGTTGAGACACAGCAGTGCTAACCACTGTGCCACCGTGCTGCCTAAACTTGAATTCAAATTTTGCCATCTGCATGGTGGGATTCGAATCCACAGCACTACCGAGAGTCTCTGGATTACTAGTCCAGTGGCATACCACTATGCCACCACCTCCCATGCTATATCCCTCAGTACCACACAACTTGCTTGAGCTGGGTTGGTTCAGGCCACACGCTTTACCACCACAATGCACTTTAATCACACTTCATATCTGGCTGTATAGAATCCCTACAGTACAGAAGGTGGGTCAAATGGCCTTAGAGTCTGCACCGACCATAATTCCACTCAGGCCCTATTCCTGTAACCCCACACGTTTAACCTGCTAATCCCCCTGACACGAAGGGTCAATTTAGCATAGCCAATCAATTCAACCCACACATCTTTGGACTGCGGGAGGAAACCGGAGCACACGAAGGAAAACCACGCAGACACGGGGAGAATGTGCAGACTCCGCACAGACAGTGACCTGAGGCTGGAATTGAACCTGGGTTCCTGGCGCTGTGAGGCAGCAATGCTGCCCATTTCCATCCAGTGCCGTTGCAGAAGAGATGTCTCTTTTGCACTTTAAAATCCAGTCCAGGTTCATGTGACGAAGGGGTCTTCTTTCTCATTCAATATCACGTGGGGAACAATTGTTAGTTCTGCCTGTGGAGAATGCAACTTTCTAAACTATTTCCTCTCTCAAATTATTTGAAGGCTTGAATTGGCGAGTGAGTTAAATAGGTTAAATAGCCACTGTGCTGTATAAAAGAGGCTACCAAATAACCTGGTGTTGTGAGACTTCTGTGTAAAAGAGGCTCAAACAAGGTAATCCCAATCTAGTTGCTCCTCTTCTCTCATCCACCACCACCCCCGCATCCCCCCCACCCACCCACCCACCCCAAGAACAAACGGACCATCGACATTCTGTTGAGTTACCCCGTCCAAAACTCATGAATTAGCTCATACAACAGGCAGGAAGACAAACACTCATGTTTAAGAAAACACTTCCTTGTTGTTGGGCGTTAATTCATTTCATACTCACGCCAGCAAGTCATCCTCTTGCGTTGTTCTGTATTTTCCAAATCTACAGCTGTGGCCTTGTGCCTGCATGAAACTGCAGGTCTTGATGAGCCCTAATTATTGTCATGTTCCCAATTTAGAAAGAGTTCTTGTGGTGTGGTACAATAATGAGTCAAAAGGTTGAACTAGATTTCAGGCCAAAACAAAATTGCCCAAATTACTCATTGAGAACACGTTCGTTTCTCAAGAATAATTTGTCATTCTGTCTTGAGCAACACCTTGATGGGGTTCAAAGACTAAACACAACTACAAATAGTGGGCCACATGAAATTCCGAACTCCAGAAACCCTGCCATTTGGTCCATCTACACTTAGTTCCTGATCATTAATTGGTCTATATCATTAAGGAACTAGGACATGGCATATTTCATTTTACCATAGATTATTGCTTTTCTGAATTTCAGTTTAAGAGGTGCACTAGTGAATGCCACAATAAGCTACCAGATTGTTAAGACATTGACTTCTTGTTCCACAGTCTGCGCGGAGTTTGCTGATACCGCAAAATTATGTTATGCGCACAGTAACTGGCCACGTCACTCTTGAAACTAGGGAGAGGGAACGACAGATAAAGTTCCTACTTCTGATGACCCATGGATTTTTTTTTTAAACTGAGAATATGCACTCAAGGACAATTATCAGGTGTGTGTTCATTAGATGTGGCTGGCAAGGCAGGCATTTGTTACCAATCTCAGTTTGCCCTCAACAAGGTGGTGAGGAGCCACTTTCTTGAGCACTGCTGTCCATGTGGTGATGGTGCACCCACAATGCTGTTTGGCAAAGAATTCCAGGACGTTGGTCCAGGATAACAGAGGAAGGGCTACACAGTTCCAAGACATGATTGTGTGCGACTTATAGAATGGACACAGTGCAGAAGAGGCACTTTGGCCCATCAAATCTGCACCGACATGAGAAACAACTGACTCCCACCTAATCCCACTTGGTCCATAGCCTTGAATATGACGTGCCAAGTGCTCATCCAGGTACTTTATTTAATTATTGTCACAAGTAGGCTTACATTAACACTGCAATGAAGTTACTGTGAAAATCGCCCAGTCGCCACACTGACGCCTGTTCGGGTAGACTAAGGGAGAATTTAGCATAGCCAATGCACCGAACCAGCACATCCTTTAGACTGTGGGAAGAAACCGGAGCACCCGGGGAGGAAACCCACGCAGATACGGGGAGATCGTGCAGACTTCACACAGACAGTGACCCAAGCCAGGAATTGAACCCGGGTCCCTGGTGCTGCAAGGGAGCAGTGCTAACAACCGTGCCACTACTTTTTAAAGAATGTAAGGCAACCCGCCTCTTCCACCCTCCCAGGCAGCACATCTGGGTAAAAAGTTTACCCTCGAGGTAAAAATGTTTTTCCTCATCTCCCCTCACCTTGAACCCATGTCCCCTTGTGACGGACCCTTCAACTAAGGGGAACAGCTTATCCACTCTGCTCCTCAATCCTGTAAAGCTCAATTAGGTTGCTCCTCAGTCTTCTCTGCTCCAATGAAGATGACCCAAGCCTCCGAAAGTTAGTGACATTTGCTACCAAATAAACTTGTTGGACTTTAACCTGGTGTTGTTAGACTTCTTACTGTTTACCCCAGTCCACCGCCAGCTTCTCCACATCATTCAGTCACTCAAGCAGCCTTCTGTCATCATCCTTTGTCTCCTACAACTGAGCCAATTTTGAATCCACTTTATCAAATTATCCTGTATCCAATGTGCATTTGCCTTCTTTACAAGTTTCCCATGTGGGACCTTGTCAAAGGCTTTGCTGAAATCCATGGGACTTGGGGGGGAATTTACAGGTGATGGTCTGTTGTCCTGGTCCTTCTAGGTGGTAGAGGTCATGGGTTTGGAAAATATTGCCGAGTTGCTGCATGGCATCTTGTAGATGACACACATGTTGATTTGATTTGTCACATGTATTAGGATACAGTGTATTGTTTATTGCGCTCTATACAGGCAAAGCATACCATTCATAGGAGGAGAAAGGAAGGAGAGGTTGCAGAATATAGTATGATAGGACCATTAAAAAGTCTGATGGCGGCAGGGAAGAAGCTGTTCTTGAGTTATTTGGTACATGACCTCAGATTTTTGTATTTTTTCCCTAGCAGAAGAAGGTGGAAGAGAACATGTCCGGGGTGCATAGGATCCTTGATTATGCTGGCTGCTTTTCCGAGGCAGCGGGAAGCGTAGATGGAGTCAATGGATGGGAGGTTGGTTTCTGTGATTGACTGGGCTACGTTCACAACCCATTATAGCTTCTTGCAGTTTTGGTCAGAGCAGGAGCCATACCAAGCTGTGATACAACCAGAAAGAATGCTTTCTATGGTGCATCTGTAAAAATGCGAGAGGGGTGGAGGGGGAATTAATGTTTGTGATTTTTAGGGTGCTAATAAAAGTAATACGATTTATCTTCGGGTGGGGACCCACAACAACTTCACTTGTGATTGAATAACCTGCCCACGTTCATCACAGATCAACATGGGTCACTTTGACAAGGTATTTGTGAGACCTCGGAATCCACAGACCTTGCAAGTAATCAATGTCGACACAAAAGGAAAGAAATGAGACTTTGGAAACAAAGTAGATAGAAGCATTAAATCATTTGACAAACCAGAGTTAGATCCAAAACTAAGCTTCAGGGGTCAAGATTCAATCATGTGCTCCAACAGTTCAAGTGTTTTTGGAGTGTGGAGGAAATTATTTATTATGAAAGGAACAGTCATGAGATCAGAGCACAAGAACATGTTTGGAAAAAATGCATGCGAGGTTACGTGCTTGCAGAACTTTTAGTTAAGCCAATAAAGATGCAAAGGAATGGCACTGATCTTTACAGATGAACAATCATCCACTCCAAGTCACTGAATATCCATTGATGCCATTTTTTTTAATGTAAAAAAAGTTCTAGAAACATAGAAACTAGAAGCAGGAGTCGGCCATTCAGCCCTTCTAGCCTGACCCGCCATTTATCATAGCTGATCCGCATATTCAATGTCCTGATCAAATGTATGAAAAAGGGCAGAAGAGGACATATTTAAATTAGGAAACATCTGAATCATCCAGGACACAAATGTTAATCTAACAGACTGGAAGTAATCAAAGAAATTTCAACAACTTTCACGTTTTACATAGCGAACAAACCAAGACACATGGAATGGATGCAATCCGGCTCTGCAGTGACCGCGGCCTAACTGGAGGAAGAGTCGTGCTATAATTGGGCTCCATGTTGAGTAAAAGGGAAGAAGATGGGCAGCGTTCTTGCTCAACCCAAGGAGGAAGGCAGGGATACAGCGGCAACACCACCCGATTCCAATCTATAAAAACAAAATGTACCTACTCTTTTGCAGTGAAAAATCTATTTCAATAATCTGCCTACCAAATCATCAGTTCCCACAAGAACTCTTGCTTTTAACCACATCTACAACAACGCTGTAAACTTCATTCAAACCGAGATTTGGGAGATTGCTGACTGGAGAGTAGGCAAGGCGAGGGGGAGAAAAGTCATACGAACACTTGGAAACAGAATCCTCAAGTTTCTGTACTGCTCATAAGGTTTAACAAGAAAAAGGTTTATTCTTACACTGAACTAATTCCAGGTATCGTGTATTTCCAGGAATCTTTGGAAGAGAGGAGGGGTCAGGGTAGGGGTGAATAAACCTGGCTGCCCATTTCAGGCAGATTGGCATTCAGGAGAAAAAGTTGGTCCCTATTCAAGTTACTGATCCAAAACCAGAGCTCAACATTGGCTTGCCTTGGGGATGGCAAGATCCTGGGTTTCAAGCAGCACCATATTTGGAAGCAGAGTAACATTTGGCCAGTCTATTTAATATTTTCCATTGTACTCACTGCAGAGAATTAGGGCTTTTACTGACTTGAACAGTCCTTCTGTGGTCTGGAAGAGACTCAATCCAGAATACAATGAACTAGTTTAGGATTAGAATTATTTTCTTGCTCAGATTTCAAAGACTATCAAAACCTGAGGGCTTCCAGCTTCCCATACCATAGTTGCTGGACAAGAGTTCACCTTTAATTTATTCCAAAAGAAAATCAGAATGGATGCTCAAGTCAACTTGCCCTAAATGGAAAACATAATTTCAGCAAAAAGATACAATTATTTTTGGGTCTTCTTTCAAGAAACCGACTTCCCAGAGTTCCCAAAGGATTGTGAGCATAACCTAGTCCATCATGCAAACCAGCCTCCCATCCATTGACTCTGTCTACACTTCCTGCTGCCTCGGAAAAGCAGCCAGCATAATCAAGGACCTCACACACCCTGGACACGCTCTTCCACCTTCTTCCTTCCAGAACAAGACAAAAAAGTGTGAGAACACGTACCAACCGACTCAAGAACAGCTTCTTCTCTGCTGTCATCAGACTTTTGAATGGACCCATCATATATTAAGTGGATCTTTCTTTACACACTATCTGTAACTGCAACATATTATATTCTGCACTCTCTCTCCTTCTCTCCTATGTACTCTATGAATGGTAATGTTTTGTTCGTATAGCCCACAGGAAAGAATACTTTTCACTGTATCCCAAAACATGTGACAATAATAAATCAAATCAGACTCATTTCTATGTATACTGTGATTTGGATCTTTAAAGTGAATTTGCTTCAGCTTGCACTAGATCACACTTAAGGATGAACATTTCATCTGTAGCATGCTTCACAAATTTCTGGTGTAGTGCCTAGATTGGAACATTGCTGTAGGGGTTCCCAAGGGTTACATCCTAGGCCCAACCACCTTCAGCTACTTCATCAATGACCTTCCCCCACCATCAGGTCAGAAGTGTGGATGCATGCTAATGATTTCAAGTCATTTACAACTCCTCAGATCCTGACATCGTCTATGTCAATATCCAGTGAAACTCAGATGACATTTGGGATTGGGCTGATAAGTGGCAAGTAATATGCACCCCACACATGTACCAGGCAATGACCATCTCCAAGACAGAAGAGATTAATCATTTCCCCAGGACATAGGCGAGATTTAGCTGGCATAGGTTGGGGAAGGAAACTGCAGGGGATGGGCACAATTGTAATGTGGAACTTGTTCAAGGAACAGCTACTACGCGTCCTTGATAAATATGTACCTGTCAGGCAGGGAGGAAGCAGACGTGTGAGGGAACCGTGGTTTACTAAGGAAGTTGAATCTCTTGTGAAGAGGAAGAAGGAGACTTATGTTATGAGACGAGACGTGAAGGCTCAGTTAGGGCGCTTGAGAGTTCCAAGTTAGCCAGGAAGGACCTAAAGAAAGAGTTAAGAGGAGCCAGGAGGGGACATGGGAAGTCTTTGGCAGGTAGGATCAAGGAAAACGCTAAAGCTTTCTATAGGTATGTCAGGAGTAAAAGAATGACTTGGGTAAGATTAGGACCAGTCAAGGACAGTAGTGGGAAGTTGTGCGTGGAGTCTGAAGAGATAGGAGAGGCACTAAATGAATATTTTTCGTCGGTATTCACACTGGAGAGGGACAGTGTTGTCAAGGGGAGAACTGAGATGCAGGCTGTTGGACTGGATGGGATTGATGTTCGTAAAGGAGGAGGTGTTAGCAATTCTGGAAAGGGTAAAAATAGATAAGTCCCCTGGGCCGGATGGGATTTATCCTAGGATTCTCTGGGAGGCTAGAGAGGAGATTGCAGAGCCTTTGGCTTTGATCTTTGTGTCGTCATTGTCTACAGGAGCAGTGCCAGAAGACTGGAGGATAGCAAATGTTGTCCCCTTGTTCAAGAAGGAGAGTAGGGACAACCCTGGTAATTATAGACCGGTGAGCCTTACTTCTGTTGTGGGCAAAGTATTGAAAAGGATTATAAGAGATAGGATTTATAATCACCTAGAAAGGAATAATTTGATTAGGGATAGTCAGCACGGTTTTGTGAAGGGTAGGTTGTGCCTCACAAACCTTATTGAGTTCTTTGAGAAGGTGACCAAAGAGGTGGATGAGGGTAAAGCGGTTGATGTGGTGTATATGGATTTCAGCAAAGCGTTTGATAAGGTTTCCCCATGGTAAGCTTTTGCAGAAAATACAGACACATGGGATTGAGGGTGATTTAGTGGTTTGGATCAGGAATTGGCTAGCTGTAAGAAAACAGAGGGTGGTGGTTGATGGGAAATTTTCATCCTGGAGTTCAGTTACTGGTGGTGTACCGCAAGGATCTGTTTTGGGGCCACTGCTGTTTGTCATTTTTATTAATGACCTGGATGAGGGCGTGGAAGGATGGATTAGTAAATTTGCGGATGACACTAAAGTCGGTGGAGTTGTAGACAGTGCGGAAGGAAGTGGCAGGTTACAGAGGGACATAGATAAGCTGCAGAGCTGGGCTGAGAGGTGGCAAATGGAGTTTAATGCGGAAAAGTGTGAGGTGATTCACTTTGGAAGGAGTAACAGGAATACAGAGTACTGGGCTAATGGTAAGATACTTGGTAGTGTGGATGAACAGAGGGACCTGGGTGTCCATTTGCATAGATCCCTGAAAGTTGGCACCCAGGTTGATAGGGTTGTTAAGAAGGCGTACGGTGTATTAGCTTTTATTGGGAGAGGAATTGAGTTTCGGAGCCAGGAGGTCATGCTGCAACTGTACAAAACTCTGGTGCGGCTGCATTTGGAGTATTGCGTACAGTTCTGGTCGCCGTATTATAGGAAAGATGTGGAAGTGTTGGAAAGGGTGCAGAGGAGATTTACCAGGATGTTGCCTGGTATGGTGGGAAAATCGTATGAGGAAAGGCTGAGGGGCTTGAGGTTGTTTTTGTTAGAGAGAAGGTGGTTAAGAGGTGACTTAATAGAGGCATACAAGATGATCAGAGGATTAGCTAGGGTGGATAGTGAGAGCCGTTTTCCTCGGATGGTGATGGCTAGCACGAAGGGACATAGCTTTAAATTGAGGGGTGAGAGATGTAGGACAGATGTTAGAGGTAGGTTCTTTACTCAGTAGTAAGGGCGTGGAATGCCCTGCCTGCAGCAGTGGTGGACTTGTCAACATTAAGAGCATTCAAATGGTTATTGGATAAACATATGGTTGATATTGGAATAGTGCAGATTGGAGGGGCTTTAGATTGGTTCCACTGGTCGGCACAACATCGAGGGCTGAAGGGCCTGTACTGCGCTGTAATGTTCTATTCACTGGCATTACCCTCACTGATACCCCACTGTCAACATTCTGGGGGTTACCATTGATCAGAAACTGAACTGGAGCAGCCATATAAATACTGGGGCTACAATAGAAGGTCAGACACCAAGATGAGTAACAACTCCCAACTCCTCAAAGCCATTTCCCCAAGACATAAATCAGGACTGTGATGGTATCCTCTCCACTTGCTTGGATTAGTGCGGTGCCAACATTGAAGATTCAAAAAGCTTGACACCATACAGGACCATGCAGCCCCCTTGAGCGGCACTCCATCCATCAATTTAAACAGTCCCACCCTCGGCACACAGTGGCAGAAGTGTGCACTGTATACTTGAATCACTGCAGCAAGTCACCAAGGTTCTTTTGTCAGTACCTGCCAAACCCACAACCTCTACCACCTTGAAGGACAAGAACAGCATGGGAGCACCAGACCGGCAAGCTCTCCTCCAAACCACACACCACTCTGACTTGGAACTATAATCGCTGCTCCTTCACTGTTGCTGGTCAAAATACTGAATCTCCTTCTTAGCAGCACTTTGGGAGTAGCCACATCAAATAGATTAGAGGGTGGCTGACCACCACCTTCTCAAGGGCAATTTGGCGTAGGTAACAAACATGCTCATGGAAGAATTTTAAAAAAAAGAATGACTTGTAAATTCCAAAGCAGGCAGGAGACACAAAGGAAATGTATCACCTTCACCCCACTGTGGTAGCAGCAACAATTTGAATTTCAATAGCGCCACTAAAGTAAAACATCCCAAGGAACTTCACAGGAGGTCAAACAAAATTTGACACTGAACCAAATAATGTGATTGGGAAAGGTGACCAAAAACTTGGTCAAAGGAGGGGTAGATTTTCCACTTCTGTTTCTGGCAAGCAGGGAGGGTAAAATCCCACAGGAGGCCCAAAACACGATTCATGCCAGCAGGGTTTCCCGTTGCGATTGTCTCTATTCAACATCAGGGCTTTCTTTAGAATACATTAACATCTGAGTCAGAGTCATAGAGGTTTACAGCATGGAAACAGGCCCTTTGGCCCAACTTGTACATGCCGCCCTTTTTTAAAAAAGAAAACCCGTAAGCCAATCCCAATTGCCTGCATTTGGCCCATATCTGATTATCAGGCCTCTCCAGGCGCTCTAGTTTTATTTTAGGGCACCTTTTAGCCCAAGTCACTGATGGGGCCGACTCAGAGCCAGTGAGACATTGTGGGATCAGCCCCTTCATTTTTTTTAAGCTATAGGCTGAACGATACGGCGGTGCAGACGCTGTTTTTCCCCACCTGCTGCGCCACTCTGCCAATGAATGGGAAAAATCTGCCTACAAGCAGCATCTTGAGAGGAGACATACAGATACAGACAAGTTTAAGTGAAGGAATTCCTAGACTGATGAAGATGCCACTGTCAATGAGTAAATTAAAACTGGATTTACACAAGAAGCCAAAATTAGAGGAGTGCGAGAAATTCAAAGTCTTGTAGGGTTGGAGGAGATTGGGAGGCATGAGATAATGGGAGTCTTTAAAGACAGAAATGAGGATTTTAAAATCAAGCTGTTGCCAGGCCAAAAGTCAGTGTAGGCTTGCACCCTTCCACAGTCTGCACGACAAGCTAAGGTCATAGAATCCCTACAGTGCAGAGGCGGCCATTCGGCCCATCGAGTCTGCACCAACCACAATCCCACCCAGGCCCTATCCCCATAACCCCATGCATTTATCCTAGCCAGTGCCTCTGACACTAAGGGGCAATTAGCATGGCCAATCCACCTAACCTGCACATCTTTGGACGTTGGGAGGAAACCAGAGCACCCGGAGGAAACCCATGCAGACATGGAGAACGTGCAGACTCCTCACAGGCAGTGACCCAAGCTGGGAATCAAACCCGGGTCCCTGGTGCTGTGAGGCAGCAGTGCTAACCACTGCGCCATCCCAAATAAAATCAGCGATGTTAGTGTCTAACTCTTAAATCTCACTGTTCAACAGATGTTAACAATTCCCTTTTAAAGGTGTCAATTTTTAATTGTTCTCGAGGAGAGACATACATACAGTCTCGCTTACCATTTCTAGTGCCTCCAAAACAGACAAACGTATTGTTGAAAAAAAATGCCATTGGGGTGCTCGGTAGAGGCCCAATAAGCTGTCTGCCTTACTAAATCAGGGCAAGTCTGTGAGGTGCTTCAAGACACAACAGACCGTGCTACTTGAATTAATTTCTCACCTTAATGCCTTACATTAACAAAGATTAATGCATATGCCATATAGAGCAACAAACCTCAGTGAGCCTTCTCCGAGAGGTCAATCATTTAGAACTCAGAAGAAGAGAAATTGCTTTACTCAAATGGTGTGAATCTTTGGAATTCTCCAGCTCAGATCACTGTGGATGTGCAGTCATTGAGTATAGTCAAGGCAATGGACAATGGAGTTTTGGGTACTAATGAAATGATGGGATATTGGGGTGAGGAGGGGCATAGTGTGAGAAGGTGGAGGTAGAGGATTTTGTTTGATGGCAGAAGTGCCTTAAATTGGCCAAATGGTCTACCCCAACTCCTATTTACGTTCAATCAAATCAGTTACTCTGTCATTTTTAATCTAGACACATCCAGGGCAGGAATGACAATGATGGCAGTTAGAGAGACAAGCTTGCATTCCTTGCTAAAGCTTTTACCAACACGACATTGAGTACCGTACTCATTTTGTTTGGAACACGAATATCGGGAAAGCATTTCTTTTTACGGAATTCAATGCATAGCATGTGAAAACAATTGACCCAAAATCTCATTTCCAAATACCCATTTTTAAAGTTCCGCACATCATGGTGGCACAGTGGTGTCACAGTGCCAGGGACGAGAGTTCAATTCCGGCCTCAGGCGACTGTCTGCGTGGAGTTGCACATTCTCCCCATGTCTGCATGGGTTTCCTCCCACAGTCCAAAGATGTGCAGGTTAGGTTGATTGGCCATGCTCAATTGTCCCTTAGTGCCCAAGGTATGTAGGTTAGGGGGATTACAGGGTAAATACATGGGGTTACGGGGATAGGGCCTGGGTGGGATTGTCGTCGGTGCAGGTTTGATGGGCCAAATGTGCCTCCTTCTGCACTGTAGGGATTCTATGATTTGTGTATTGATGGATTCTTCACCCGTTTAATCCTTTGCTCTTTCTAAAGGGTCTTTATCAACAGTTGGGATAAAAAGGCATTGACTGGAACTAACTTGCGCTCTTCTCCGCAGATCCAGCCTTATCTGCCCATTTCCAATAAGCTTGGCTTTTATTTCTGATATGGAGCATACGTGACAATATAATCAATGAAATAAAGTTCTTGCAAACTGATGAATCCTCAAGGTTTCAGCTACTCTGAATGTAACTTTATATGGAGCAAGGCTAAGGCAAGTTGATGGCAATACTGAGCTTCCACTGTAGTCTGAGAAGAAAGCATCTTTTCAGATTACCTTCCAAAGCCTCAAGATGAAGAATGCATAATTGATTTAAAAGTACAGCACAAATCCATAAAAGGGACGCATTGACAAGACCATATTGAGCCCGATATGAGGCAGAGCAATTCATCGCACGGGGACAAACTTGTAATGCTTCAGTTTGACACAATGTAGGAGTATAAATCCAGTCCAATGTCTTAACTGGTCTGAGAGATGACCAGGGAACATGTTGGCACTTTAGAGAATCCTTCCTAAATTTCAACTGTCCAGAGAGTAGGGACTCTCTTGTTCCTGCTTTCAACATTTACATTTTCAGCTTTTGGAATACATTACAGTGCATGCATATACGCAGGCATACACCAAAGCAGAGGACTTCAGGATTCAGCCAGGCTGGAGCCAAGCAAGGTAAAACAGGCTTGGAGCTGGCAGATCTCCAACTGCATCTCAGACTTGTAGCAGTGTAAATTACCTGGGGTCCTGCCAACTGAGAACTACTTCACCAGAGAGTCAGTCATAGGTCAGAATTTTACCGTCTAGCCCGCCACGGGAATCAGAGCCGGAGAGGGGGGGTGGGCCATGGAATGGTCCATTGACCTTGGGCGGGATTTTGCAGTTTTGGGACAAGAGGCGCCATAAAATCCCACCCAGAGTGTTTTACAGCACAGAAAGAGGCCCTTTGGCCCATCGTGTCTGTGCCAGCCATCAAGCATCTCTGTTATAATCCCATTTTCCAGCAGTTGGTCCATAGCCTTGTGCTATGGCATTTCAAGTGCTCAGCTAAATGTTTAGGGTTCCTGCCTCTAACACCCTTTGAAGAGAGGGAGTTCCAGATTCCCACCACCCTCTGGGTGGGTGAAAATGTTTTTCCTCAAATTCCCTCTAACGAGGGGGCAGAGATTTAAGGTGGTTAGTAGGAGATTTAATGATCCCTCTATCAATGGAAAAGTTCCTTCCTATGAGAGACAGGACATGGAATTGGAAGCTCAGATGCTAAGATGCTAAGGGTGTGTATATTTTTCAACCTGAATGAATAGTCAGGGATTGGATTCAAGCAGAACTTTCATGTTTAGAGATTTTGTTGGGAGCCAAATATGATGCTTTCAGCCTTGTTAATGTCAAGTTGGAGAAGGGGAGAGATTCTACACAAAATGCTTTAGCCATAATTATTCCTTTACTGGCATCAAAGATCCATTAGACGCAGATATCCCTTACCATATTTGTTTTACATTAATCTTTAGGATCTGGGGGTTACTGGTAAGGCTAGCATTATTGTCCATCCTTAGTTGCCCTTGATGTACACTAAGTTTATCCTTTAGGAATCAATGGGCAACTACAGTATTGAACTATATTGGAGGAGTGGTGAAAAGATGACATTATGCAAAATGTGGATCACGTGATATTATAGAGACATACAAGATAATGAAGGGACTGGATAGGGTAGAGGTGGAGAGATTCTTTCCACTTAGAAGGGAAACCAGAACTAGAGGGCACAGCCTCAAAATAAGGGGGGGCCAGTTCAGAACAGAGTTGAGGGGGAACTTCTTCTCTCAGAGGGTAGTGAATCTCTGGAATTCTCTGCCCATTCAAGTGGTGGAGGCTTCCTCGTTGAATATGTTTAAATCACGGGTAGATAGTTTTCTGATCGATAAGGGAATTAGGGGTTATGGGGAGCAGGCGGGCAAGTGGAACTGATTCGCTTCAGATCAGCCATGATCTTGTTGAATGGCGGGGCAGGCTCGAAGGGCCAGATGGCCTACTCCTGCTCCTATTTCTTATGTTCTTATGTTCTTATGATATCATCTTAGTTTTGGGTCACCCACATCCCTTCACTCAACAGCAAGGCTGAAATCTTATTACTTTGGAAAATCAATGTTGGCGGATGCAGCACTGCTTTAAATATAGTACGAAATATTAAATACGAAACCAAATTTTAGGAACTTGAAACAGTCTCTGCTCTGGGCTACGACTAACAAATCGTATCAGAAATACCAGAGATCTGTATCACCAGGAGTTTGCTGTTCTGGAGATAAATACCTACATATCACATTAAGCTGAGCCTGTAGTTAGCCACCTTAAGTGAGATACCCAACAAACAGAAGATCAAGAGATTGGACAAACGACTGACAAGAGTGCATTGGACCGTAATCGGCTAAAATACAATCACTGCCATTGTATCAAACAGAATCACAGAGCTGAGGAAATTTAGACTCAGCAAGGCAGATACATTTGATTTTCACATCGAAATATTTGAAGCGGCACGGTGGCAGAGTGTTTAGCACTGCTGCCTTGCAGCGACAGGGACCCGGGTTCAATTCCAGTCTTGAATGATTGTGTGGAGTTTACACATTTTCACAAGGACATGTTACATCAAATTCAACAACTTCAGATGATTAGCTCTACCCCACCCTCAACCCCTTGTTTTCATTTTATTTAATTTTTAACTGTTTACCTTCTATTTTTGTCTTTCTTAATTTTTATTCCCCCCACTCTTTTATCCCGCCTTTTTCTCAATTGTACCTCTCTTTCCCTCCCCCCCCCCCCCCCCCCCCCCCCCGGCCATTCACACCCTTCATTCTCTCTACGGACAGCCATTAGCAGCCTATCCCCTTGTTCTTCTGGCTATGACTCATCTTTCATTCCCTCACCCTGCAGTATAAATACCTCCCACTTTCTATGCCTTTTAGTTTTGACAAAGGGTCATCTGGACTCGAAACGTCAGCTCTTTTCTCTCCTTACAGATGCTGCCAGACCTGCTGAGATTTTCCAGCATTCTCACTTTTGGCTCAACCTCTGCGTGGGTTTCCTCCCACAATCCAAAGATGTGTAGGTGAGATGGATTGGCCATGGTAAATGTGTGGGGTTACAGGGATAGGGGCAGGGGAAGAGGACCTGGGTATGACATTCTGAGAGAGTCTGTCAGGAAGTCAGTGCAGACTCGTCAGGCTGAATAGGCTCTGCTGCATTGTAGGGATTCTGTGATTTCTAAGAGCAAGAGTAAACTGGCATTTCAAACACAGCAGGCGTGGGAAACTCAGCTTCAAGAACTGTAATCGCCCTGCTCATTAGATTGGCCCACATATCAATCACCCTGTTCCTGCCATAATTCTACGAAGAGGTGGGGAAGTGGCAACTGGTAATTGTGGAACAACCAGGGGAAGAGGAAATACGCCTCAACATTACAGTCTGATTCAATTGGCCATCTCACATGGTGTTTTTCGTGTGATTCAGAAGATTCATGAATAACACCTTCTGATGAATTAGATACTAGATGTAATATTCTAACGGGTAATGAAATGGAAGCTAAATTATGAGTTTAAGGCACAGATGTGGAGCCAGAATAAAATTTGTAGACATGAAAGCTATGAGTGAAGACCAGAATTTAAACACAAGTAGAGCCAATATTATTTTTGTATCCTACGGAGCCACCTAAAAGATCAACACGTGGTAGGAGAGGATTGGACGAGAAGTAAATGCAAGGAAGGCACAACCTTAACTATTATTTGCATGCCTAATAGCTCAGTATCCATCAGGTCCTAGTGGAGAGAATGATATTCTGACACTTTAATGGAGGCCTAAATTTCCAAATCAACACCATTGCATGGAGAAAACTAAAAATAAGTGCTGGAAATGCGAAACAAGCAAATTTGAGTGCAGTGTTTCTGTGGTGCAGTGGTTATCACACTCGCCTCACATGTGAAAGGTCCCCGGTTCAACCCTGGGCAGAAACATTTCCTAATGTTCGGATATCAGAATGATTCAGATTTCAGTATTAAGGGCGGCACGGCGGCAGTGGTTAGAACTGCTGCTTCACAGTGTCAGGGGCCCGGGTTTGATTCCTGGCTTGGGTCATTGTGCAGAGTCCGCACAGACATTCTCCCAGTGTCTGATTGGGTTTCCTCCTACAGTCTGAAAGATGTGCTGGTTAGGTGCATTGGCCATGCTAACCAGAAAGAGGGAGTTCACAGGCTGGAAGAATGAACAGGCATTCAGAAAGTACCTTTAAACTCAAGATGCTCCAACTTTTGAAGTTTAGAAAAGGTGGCAACCACAGCCTTTTGGCTAAGATCAAGTGTAGTATGGTCGGCAGCCCATGGTCGGCCGCACTTGGTTGAGGTCATTAGGTTACACTGAAGCTTCATATGTTTCATATGAAGCAATTTTTTAAAGCGGCATCTCGGCCTTTTGGCTAAGATGCAAATAAGCTCAAGTCTTGGAGGAGGAACCTCCCCCTTCTCCAATCAGCTTGGCTCATGTAGATCAGGCCCAGGACAGGGTGATTTGGTCACTCACCCTGTCTTGTCAGCCTGGATCTGAAATGTCTCAACTTGTTGAGACTCTGAATTGGATTTGATTTGATTGAATTGGAAAAGTATGTAAAAAAAAGGTGGCAACCACAGCAATTCCCACAAACAGCAATATAAAGATGATCCAGTCAATGTTGAGGAATGAATATTGAACAAGATATCAGATGAATTTCTGCACTCCCTTGCAAATAAGCGCTGGATCTATTACAACTTGGAGAAGTTGAACTGAAACTTTCAACAAAAAGAAAAAGTTTCTCTGACAGTGCAGCACTTTTCAATCTTTCATGGAAATGGGCACGGTTGCCTAGGCCAGCATTTATTGCCCGAGAAGGTGGTGGCAAACCACCCTCTCAAACCATTGCAGTCCATAGGGTGTTGGTATACCCGCAATGCTGTCAGGGAGGGAATTCCAGGATTTTGATCCAGTGACAGTGAAGGAATGACAATATAGTTCCAAGTCAGAATGGCCAGCAACTTGGAGAACTTGCAGATGGTGTTCCCATGTATCTGCTGTCTTAGAATTCCTACAGTGCAGGAGGTGGTCAGCCCATCAAGTCTGCACTAACCACAATCCCACCCAGGCCCTATCCCTATAACTCCATGCATTTACTCGAGCTAGTGCCCCTGACACTAAGGGGCAATTTAGCATGGCTAAACCACCTAACCCGCACATCTTTGGAAAACCATGCAGACACAGGGAGAATGTGCAAACTCCACACAGACAGTGACCCAAGCCAGGAATGGAACCCAGGTCCCTGGCGCTGTGATGCAGCAGTGCTAACCACTGTGCCACCGTGCCCTCGTCCTTTTACGTGGGTTTGGAAGGTGCTGTGGCGAGTCGCTGCAGTGCATTTTGTGGATGGTACAAACTGCTGCCACTGTGCAATGGTGGTGGCGAATGGGGTGCCAATATGCACTGCACTGAAGACCACAAAACCTCGAGTGGCACAAAACTAGGAAGCAGGAAAGACGTGCAAAATGCTTAATAGAAAAGCAGGAAACAGATGTAACAAAGGACCAGTTTGGAAAACAAGAGCATGCAGGATTGTGAAAAGCCTGAGAAAGGTCCACATAAGGAAATAGGTGAAGGAGAGAAACTTGCAGATGCAGGAGCGCGGAACTTGAAACTCCTGACTGGTACTGGAGAGAAAAACAGATCAGAATCATAGACACAGACACTCACCATGCAGGAGGGTGTGGGCATTAAGAGATTATAGACCAGGTGTAATGCCAATTGCAGTTGACCAACCATGTGCCAGACGGGCGCAGTTGGCATTTGGCAGGGTGGAAGAATGACAAGAAACCCAAAATGGGAATGAATTTGGAGGGTGGGGGGGGGTGCAGTCTTGGGGGGTGGGGGGGAAACCTTGTTGAGGCACCACATTATTAGTTGGTGGAAAGAACATTAAATGACAGAACAAGTTTATTGAAGGGTAGATTAAGATAACCAGGAATCCTGTTTTTGTTAAAAATGAGAATATTAACAAGCAGAACAGAGGCATGCAAAATGGGATAGGATCAACCACTACCCACATGATCTTATAGATCATCCCGAGTCCTTGCCTCTTCTCGAAAGATGCCGTCAGTTCAACAACAGAATGGAACAAAGTTATGGTGGACATTCAGCATATTAGGAGGTCAGCTGATACAAAATGGCTGTTTTTCAGGGCTTTTTATCCACATTTCCTATTCTGGCCGTGTATCAGTCCTTTATTCTAGCTCCATTTTATACCAGGTAAGGCAGTGCTGTAGTGGCACTGTTGCTGGACCAGTAATCTAGAGACCCAGGGCAATGCTCTGGGGACCTGGGTTCAAATTCCACTATAGCAGATGGTGAAATCTGAATTCAATAAAAATCTGGAATTAGAAGTCTAATGATGATCATTAAACGGTCATAAAAACCCATCTGATTCACTAATGGATATCTGTCATCCTTACCTGGTGTGCCCTACATGCAACTCCAGATCGACTCTTAATTTGGGCAGCAGAGTGACACAGCGGTTAGCACTGCTGCCTCTCAGTGCCAGGGACCCCGGTTCACCGTCTGTGTTGAGTTTGCACATTCTCCCCGTGTCTGCGTGGGTTTCCTCCGGGTGCTCCAGTTTCCTCCCATGGTCCAAAAATGTGCAGGTTAGGTTGATTAGGCATGATAAATTGCCACTTAGCGTCAGGGGACTAGCAGGGTAAATACGAGGGGTCACGGGAATAAAGCCTGGATGGGACGGCAGTCAGTGCAGACTCGATGGACTGAATGGCCTCTTTCTGTACTATAGGGATTCTATAATTGCCCTCAGGGATGGGGCAATGCTGGCCCAGTCAGCCATGCCCACATCCTGTGAACAAATAAAAAGAACTAGATTATGTAAATAGAGCAATTAGCTCTTCAGTGAAATGGTAGAATGCAGTTTGAAGTCACGAGTTCCTTATATCACCCTAAACTTCAACTGCACAATTTTATAGAACATAGTGTGAAATGTTAAACCTACCCTCCTCTCCCCATGTAGGGAACAGCAGCTGCAGTGTTAATTCTACAGATGAACAAATGTGGACCAGAAGGGCATGTGAAACATACTCGATTAACTGGAATGAATATATACCAAGCCAGAATTGTTCTTCTCTCGCAAGACCCTGAGCATCCAAGGGTACGGGGGAACCCTGATCAAATACTTACTGCAAGATGGCAACCATACCCAAAACTAACCAAACATGTCATTGGACTACCATGAATGCAAACACATGAATGCTATTCAGTGGGGAAAACAGAAAAACAAGGCAGTTACCTTTTACATAAGGATCTGAACCCAAACAACTCATCATCATGGCTACATAATAAAGGGTCATAGATCCTCTTCAAACAAACAGCATCTAATCATTGAGGTTGCAATACATACTGTTGTACACCGCAGATCTAGAGAAACTGCCTAACTCAGTACCAGTCATGATGAGAACACAATACGACAGTGTGTCAAGCAAATACACAGACATGAGCAAATTATACAAGTCTCCTTCACAAGGAGAACAAGCATGGCATTCAAAAGCTTCATTCAATTTTTTGGTTCTGTAGGCCAGTGAACTGCATCGAGAACATTTAGAAATAACATCGATCCTGCTTTGGCTGACTCCAATCACAAACATCAAGGATGGATTTGTTTTTCAGCCTGTGCACGGTGGCACAGTGGTTAGCACTGCTGCCTCTCAGTGCCAGGGACCTGGGTCACTGTGCAGAGTCTGCATGTTCTCCCCATGTCTGTGTGGGTTTCCTCCCACACAGTCTGAAAGGCGTGCTGGTTAGGTGCATTGGCCATGCTAAATTCTCCCTCAGTGTACCCGAACAGGCATCAGAGTGTGGCGACTAGGGGATTTTCACAGTAACTTCGTTAGTGTTAATGCAAGCCTAATAATAAATAATAAAATGGGAGCAAGCTCAAACAAAATGCAGTTTACACAGTGTTGAAAACACTGCTGCTTGCCAGGCTTAACTTTCGTGACTTCCAATGCTGTTTGTTTGCCCACTAACACTCTTATCAGATGGATTAGCTCTTTGAAGGCAAACAATAATCAACACTCCATGAAAGGGAGTCAGTGGCAACAGATCTCATTCAGGAAAGGACAGGCTCAACAGTTCCTGGAACAGCTTGGTACAACATAATGAATCTTCTTCCAGATCCAGAAAAACATCAATCTCTTGCTTCAGGAGCTGCTAGTGCTACACAACATCAACAAAGGAATCTGCTTCTTAGAAAATATTTCTATGTTATCATTGACACTTCATCAAAAGGCCCAAACAAATATTAATCTGCTTTCAAAACAAAAAATGCTGGTCGGAATTAAGACATTAAGGGTGGTACAGTGGTTAGCACTGCTGCCTCACAGCTCCAGGGACCCGGGTTCGATTCCGGTCTCAGGTTACTGTCTGTGTGGAGTTTGCACATTCTCCCCGTGTCTGCGTGGGTTTCCTCTGGGTGTTCTGATTTCCTCCCAGTCCAAAGGTGTGTGGGTTAGGTGGATTGGCCATGCTAAAATTGCCCCTTAGTATCAGAGGGACTAGCTAGGGCAAATATGTGGGGTTACAGGGATAGGGACTGGGTGGGATTGGTGGTGGTGCAGGCTCTATGGGCTGAATGGCCTCCTTCTGCACTGTAGGGATTCTATGATCTTCTATTCTGTTGACCCAGTACAAAGGGTCATCTAGACTCGAAACGTCAGCTCATTTCTCTCCTTCCAGATGCTGCCAGACCTGCTGAGATTTTCCAGCATTTTCTCTTTTGGCACCAGAGTCTCTATCTCATTCCCGTACTCTGTCTCGTCATTGTTTGAGATCCAACCCACTACGGTGTTGTTGTCAGCAAACTTGAAAATCGAGTTGATGTGGAATTTGGCACATAGTCATAGGCGTACAAGGAGTATAGCAGGGGACTGAGGACACAGTCTGTGGGGCACCAGTGCTGTTGCCTATCCTTACTGATTGCGGTCTGTGGGTTCGAAGTTCAGGATCCAGTCGCAGAGGGAGGAGCCGAGGCCCAGGCCATGGAGTTTGGAGATCAGTTTTGTAGGAATAATGGTGTTGAAGGCTGAGCTGTAGTCAATAAATAGGAGTATGAAATAGGTATCTTTGTTATCTAGGTGTTCCAGGGTTGAGTGCAGGGCCAGGGAGATGGCGTCTGCTGGTGACCTGTTGCGGCGATAGGCGAACTGTAGTGGATCCTGGCAGTCCAGGAGGCTGGAATCGATTTGTGCCATGACCAGTATTTTGAATCACTTTAATGATGGATGCCAGAGCCACCAGACGATAGTCATTAAGGCATGTTGCTTGGCTTTTCTTGGTACTGGGATAGTGGTTGTCTTCTTGAAACAGATAGGGACCTCAGATTGGTGTAAAGAAAGGATGAAGATGTCTGCAAATACCCCCGCCAGCTGATCTGCACAGGATCTGAGTGCATGTCCAGGTACACCATCCAGGCCAGTCGCTTTCCGTGGGTGGACCTTTGAAAAAGCTGCTTTGACATCTGCAGTGACTACTTCAGATACAGATTCATCTAGGCCTTCCAGGGTGGAGGACATGCTCTCACTGACCTCTTGCTCAAAACGGGCGTAGAAAGCATTGATCTCATCAGGGAGGGGTGCGTTGGAGCTGGCAATTTTACATGCCTTCATCTTGTAGCCTGTTAGGTCTTGCAGACCTTGCCATAGTCGGCGGGGGTCTGTGGGGCTAGTCTGGGACTCTAGCTTGGTCGGTACTGTCTTTTGGCATCTTTAATGGATCTCCTTAGATCATATCTGACTTTCTTGTATAGGTCAGTGTCGCCTGGCTTGAACGCCTCAGACCTGGACTTAATCAAGCAGTGGATATCCCTGTTCATCCATGGATTCCGGCTGAGAAACATGCAATTTGCTTCTTTGGCACACAGTCTTCTACACACTTACCAATGAAGTCAGTTACTGCAGTGGTGCACTCGTTCATTAACTCCAAGCAGTCCCGTAGGAGATCATCCGATTCCTCAGACCAACATTGCTCGACTTTCTTTGATGGATACTCCCGCTTCAGTCTCTGCTTGTAAGCCGGGAACAGGAGCACAGTCTTGTGGTCTGATTTGCCAAAGTGTGGACGGGTGATAGAGCATGTTTGACATTGGTGTAGCAGTGGTCCAGAATGTTTGGGCCTCTGGTGGAACAGGAGACGTGTTGGTGGTAACTTGGTAGTATGCTCTTGAGCTTGGCCTGATCAAGATCCTCGCCCACGATGAACAAGGCCTCTGGATGTTTAGTCTCAAAGCCATTTGTAGTGGTGTATATTTCATCCAGCGCGATCTTCATGTCTGCATGGGGTGGGATGTAAACTGCCGTCAGGATAACGGATGTGAACTCCCGCAGGAGATAGTCGGGGCGACATTTTAGCATCAGGTATTCTAGGTCCGGGGAGCAGAAATTTGCTAGTGTTGCTACGTCTAGGCAGCACCATCCCTTACATCAGTGGTTCCCAAAGGGTGCGGCGTGAGAGGATGGCAAGTGTGGCGGGAAGATTCAAGGACAAAGAAACATGGATAGATATTTTTCCAAAGTGAGAGCAAGAGCATCAAGTGATGCTGAGGACGATGTCCCATGATCATATTATAAAATAGTTGTGTTCTATGTTGTGAATCAAGCACTGCTAGGAGTTGTTTCTTGTTTGTTTTTGAATGTATTTCTTATCAATAAAAAATTTGGTGTGGCGCGAGCAAATTTTTATTCTGAAAGTGCGGCCCAGTGAAAAAAGTTTGGGAACCACTGCCTTGCATCTTAAAACATTCACCCTACTGGTTGAATCATGAACAGCAGCATCATGTTTGCTATTTAATTTACTTATTTTAGAATGATTAATTGAGAGTTCAAAGATAGAGGACAATTTATATAGCACTATCATAATTGGGCATTTGTTAACACATCGGTGAAGAACATGACAACAAAACAAACTGGCCAGCACAACTAATCCCCCAATTGCTTATGCATGACATAATCAACAAATCGCATGCAGCATCAAGTAAACAATGGAAAATTCCAGAATTAACTTGTGTTCCAATACTGCTGAATCTTCTTGCCAAGGCCAAACTACTGCTGCAGTTGATAAACGTGATGCTTAAAAAGGTCATCACTTTCTCCTCCAGTTGGCTCAGAAACACGGGTTTAGTTCAGAAATAACCAAGATGGCAGGATCCAAAAGGCTCTGTCCAAATTTCAATCAGCTGTTTGTCCAAAAGTATTATCGTGAGGAGAGGGGTGAGAGCCGACTGAAAAAGGAGGGGAACAGCATTCAAATAGAGAGAGCCATTAAAATGATCAGCTTACATGGGGTCCAAGAAGGGAGAGGTTGGGTGGTCAGCAATGAGTCCTCAACAGGCAGCACAGTGCTACCTCACAGCGCCAGGGACCCAGGTTCAATTCCACGGGAGTGGGGTGGGTAAGAGAGTCAATCACTAGAAAATTCCACAAATAATCAGAGTGCCACAGATTCCGAACAAAAATCACCTCAACACTCGAACTGAGCTTCCACCCGTCAGAAAAGACCTTGACCTGTTCCTTCTCTCATTCATCATCAAGCCATGTTTATTCTCTGGTTGGGAGGGAGTGGGAAGGAAGGGTAGCTACCCATGTCATATATCTGCCCACGAGAGCATGGGGAGTGACTGATCTTTGCAATGTTACCAAAAAGACACTAGAACAAAAACTGATTGCCTCAGAAGTTAGGAGGCTGATACTTTCAATTATTTGAGTACTAAACAACCTCCTTTGTTTTTTCAGGTGATCTCTTGTTCCTGCTGTTGCCGCCTTTGGGAAACCAGGACCACTCACTCGGATTCAGTATCTTGGATACAGTAACCCTTCATAAAGACCTTTTAAATGCCGGATATCTTTGTGGTTTACACACCAGTTACTTTTTAAAATTCAATAGCAGCTCATCTTCATTCCCAGTCAAACACCGATAAGTAAAACGCGCCACAGGAAAACAAATTAACCCCCATCTTTAAAAAAAGACATTCCTAGGGCCAGATAAATTAACGGAATTTTTGCCCCATGCAGATTATCGTGTTATGCGTTCTGAGCTAACGAGCTGAATTTTCCAAGAAAATGGCTGGGATACCCAATCTTTCACTCCTTCACTTTACATAAAGCTCATTGGGATGCCCTATGGTCATGAACGGCACCATATAAATGCAAGTCTTTCTTTGTGCACTTTAACAGGACTGCAATACTTTTTTTTGAAAATTGGCACAATTCACAATAGGAATCAAACTCAGCAATGATTCTACTGAAACTGCGACTGACCCTCAATGAGGTAAGGGGGCAAATGAAACTCATCTGTAACCCTGCTCTCCTCCCCATCTCTCTTCCCCACGATCTCCTCAGAAGGACGCACAGATCATTGGTCTGCTGTCACCAAGTTAGTCTGGAACCCAGGAAAGTATTCCTTACCAAAAACAGAAAATGCTGGAGAAACGCAGCAGGTCTGATAGGATCTCTGGAGAGAGAACAGAGCCAACGCTTCGAGTCTGGATGACCCAAAGTATTCCTTAGCCCATCACAGAATCCCTACAGTGCAGGAGGTGGCTATTCGGCCCAGAGTCTGCACCGATCACAATCCCACCCAGGCCCTATCTCCATAACCCCATGCACATACCCTAGCTAGTCCCCCTGACACCAAGGGACAATTTAGCACGGCCAATCCATCTAACCCACACATCTTGAAACTGTGGGAGGAAACCAGAGCACCCGGAGGAAACCCACACAGACACGGGGAGAATGTGCAAACTTCACAAAGAGTGACCCGAACCGGGTCCCTGGTGTTGTGAGGCAGCAGCGCTAACCACTGTGCCGACTAGATTCACAGTTATTCAAAGAACAAGTCGTTTTGAAAGAGAGAGAGAGAGAGAATGTATCAGGGATTTACTGGGGGAAGGGGTGGGGGGAAGCAAGGAGTACTCAGTTGTAGCAGTGACTGAAAAATATTAACGGGAAAAAGGTCTGAAGTCATTGTGCGATTACCACAAACTGATGCACTCTCCCATCCCCCAGCTTCCTGTTCAAAATCACTGGTGCACAATCAGTTCATTTAAGCAGCAAATAGAGCATCAGTCCTCTGGTTTGTGAAAAAGAGGTCAGTTACCACACAAATACCATTCCAGTGACACGGCTGTTATTTGAAGGAGCGTGTCATCTTGTTCTGGAAGCCACAAAAAGCAGCATGGTGGAAAAGATGCTGCACATCTGTATGTTACAGAGAAACAGAGGCATTGCCATGTTCTACCCGTTGGTACATGACAAATGGAGAGAGAGCAGAGACAGAGCCACAGCATGAATATCTATCTGGTATAGTGATGCTGCTGGCAGGGCAAGTCTTGGCCAGAACACTGGGAGAACTCAGCTCATCTTTTCATAGTATTATGGGATGTTTAATGACATGAATTGACCACAGTAAGAAGTCTCACAACACCAAGTTTATTTGGAATCACGAGCTTTTGGAGCGCTGCTCCTTCATCAGGTGACTCACCTGATGAAGGAGCAGCACTCCAAAAGCTCGTGATTCCCAATAAACCTGTTGGACTTGAATCTAGTGTTGCCAGACTTCTTACTGTGCCCACCCCAGTCCAACGCCGGCATCTCCACATCATGAATTGAAGGCAAGCAGGGCCTCAGTCCAACCTCCCAAAAGGATAGCACCTCAGGATTTAGGACTCCTTCCTTTCTTTCTCCTAGGTTGGCTAATCAAGTGTCAGAAGTGGGGCTCGAACCCATAACCTTCTGATCCATAGGTGAAAGGGTTACAATTAAGCCACGACTGACAGCCAAATATACAAGGACCTCCCCTCCAAACAACGAGATGCAGCAGACACTCCACCATTTTGATTTAATTTGGCTTGTAGTTAAACCGATTATAGCCACGTTGGTCCTGACTGAACGGTTCTTGCATCATTACGTCAAACATGTCATGTCGGCCGTTTCCCATCTCAACAAGTCCAAAGTGTGTGGGTTAGGTTGATTGGCCATGCTAAAATTGACCCTAGTGTCAGGGGGATTAGCAGGGTAAATATGGGGTTACAGGGATAGGGGCTGGGTGGGATTGTGGTCAGTGCAGACTCGATGGGCCGAATGGCCTCCTCCTGCACTGTAGGGATTCTATCATTCTATAAGTTCCACTTGCATTTCAAATGCTCTTTAAAAAAAATAATAGCTAATCAGCAGATTCAAAACATGCATGCTCTAAGAAGTACAAATTAATCACAGCACCTAACCTTATTGGATAAATGATAAGAAAAATGGTGGACAAAGATCCCAAAAATAAAAGAAAAATTATATCCCCATTAAATGAGAGAAATTAATATGATTGACCCACTTCTGGGCACCAAGAGACATGGTGATAGAATGGAAAAATGGATTTGGTGCATCAATTGCTCTGTGATCCCCCGGGATTACAGCACAGGCTCAATGGATTGTATGGTCTACAGCTGGACATATTTCATGTCTTTTCTTAAAGGTGACAACTAAGTTGCACATGTAGTTAGCACCAGAAAGGTTCCTCAATACACACACAAGAATGGACCAAAGCAGTTTAAAAAAGGTGCCAGGGACATGTGACATTAAGGAAGGTTTCATGCATACTGTTCACCACTTACTGACTGATACCCAAAGCCAATCTGAGGAGACTACTTGAGGAATGATATGCAGATTGAAGCATTGGCCTTTGAGTCCAATGATGACCCTTTGGACTCTTGTCAGACAATAAGAGGAGGAGGATAGAGATGTTACAATGCTAGCTTGGTTTTACTTTGCATATTTCAGCCACCTGAATCTAAAATCAGGGGTTAAGACAAGGTCATCACCGTACACTATTGTTCTGGGTACAAATTTGCCATTTCTCTTCCAAAGATCAGAATAAACATTACAGTGCTTCCTCCCGGTATACCCAACATCCTCAAGTACTGTTTCTGTCCCTTTATTCCCATCACTACCTCCTCTATTTCAGTGCACACAGCTCATTCACCTCCTTCCTTCAGACTTGATCCTGGTTGAAAATTTACAAGTGCCCAAGTGAATGGCAAGATGCAAAATTTTACTCACCTTTCTTTGAAGTAGTTGCGGCTGCGGTCCGCCATTTTCTTCAACCTCATACCGGATCTTATTGAAGAGAGCCAATGGATATTGCTCCTCGAAGAACTGAAAAAACTCATCCAGAATCTTCCCAGTCCTTTCTGAAAAACACAAATTATACAAAACTGAGCACAAATCCAGTCGGAACTGCCATTTGCCTACTCGAATATGTTGGAACAGTGCCTGCAAGTCAAAAGTCTACATTAGTTTCAAATAAAGTGCATTATTTCCAAATATTTCAAGCTAACGTCTCAATTAAAATATACTTTTATGCGGGAAGTTCACCCTCCGTTGGCCAGGAAAGCTCCAAGAACTCACGGCATAATACCATTATTGAAATTAAAATTCTCTTAAAGATTTTTCCTTTGTTAGGAACACTGCCATCCCTCTGAAGCTTATGGGTTATTAATGGAGTGGCTTTCACATGGAAGGAGTTGGGCCAGGAAAGTTCTTGGAAAAAACATTAGCAGATTTTGACATATTAAGAGGCACAGATAACAATCCTTCAAGCAAAATGCAATGGAGCAGACTTTGAGGAACTAGATAGCATTGCTCACTGTTGGATGCAGTGTATGGATTGGAGCCTAGGCTTGATGGGATTTGGGGGTACAACTATATTTTAGATGCAACTGTGAGGCTAATTCCTGTTGAGCAATATATTACAGTCAACTAGAGTTCATGTGTCAGGATTAAGTGGTCCCTGATATCATAATACCAAAAATATGGAGTTGTGAAACTGCAGACTGACTGCAAACTTAAGTGATGCTGAACAATAACCCCTCCACACCCACAGTTCAAGCCAGTGAATTGCTCTCAGTTCCTTTTGTACAGTTTAACTGTACTCAACTTGTCGGTGCGTTAATGTCACTGTCTCCCAACAGGATACCTCCCCACCTTTGGAAGTCTGAATGGAATCTCAGTGCATGTACCACATCCACCTCTTTGCAATTTCCCCTCATCCGGGACATCCATTGAGTGGCAATCTGCTTAATGGGCTGTTGATTCAGCATTCTTGTGCTGAAACTGACATGAAGATGGAAAGGACAAGGTTTGAAATTGGTTTCAAACCATGTGAAACCCTAATATACAATAAAAAAAACAAAGAAAAGCTGAACCACATGTTGCCTTCCAATGATTCAGTCAACTTAAGTTTAACAACCATTAGAAATGTTACCGGAAATGATAGCATTAATTAGCGTACAAATTGACAATCTGTTCCAACTTCATAGGAACAGGAGGAGCTAATGAAAACATTAAAAAGTACATTAGAATCCCGAAATTACAGTAAGGAGGCCGCCATTTGGCCCATCAAGCCTGCAACAACAATAATCCCACCCAGGCCCTATCCCCATAACCCCACATATTTACCCTGCTAATCCCCCTGAAACTAGGATCAATTTAGTATGGCCAATGCACCTAACCAGCGTATCTTTGGACTGTGCGAGGAAACTGGAACACCCGGAGGAAACCCACACAGACACGAAGAGAACATGCAAACTCCACACTGTTAGTCATCCGAGGCTGGAATTGAACCTGGGTCCCTGGTGCTGTGAGGGAGTAGCGCTGACCACTGTGCCACCTATTGAAGAGAACTAAAGTAGAATAATATTTTCATTAGGTCTTCTATGACTCTATGGAGCATAGTTTTAGGGTAAGGAGCAGGAGATTCAGAGGGGATTTGAGAAAAAAAACATTTTCACTCAGGAGGGTGGTGAGAATCTGGAATGCACTGCCTGGGAAAGTCGTGGAGGCCGGAAACCTTACAACCTTTTAGTATTTGGATGAGCACTTGAAATGTTGTATCATTCAAACATAAGGGACAAGTGCAGGAAAATGGGAGTAGCACGGCTTTCGTGATAGTTATTCTCGGTGCAGACCCAATGGGCTTGTTTTGCGCTGTATGACTTGGTAAAGTCCAATGCAGTGTGATTCACTTTGATTAAATCAATGTGCAAGCCGCTAGTGGTTTTT
Organism: Mustelus asterias; assembly: GCF_964213995.1. Taxonomy (NCBI): domain Eukaryota; kingdom Metazoa; phylum Chordata; class Chondrichthyes; order Carcharhiniformes; family Triakidae; genus Mustelus; species Mustelus asterias. Next base: position 28,912,850 of record NC_135813.1, on the reverse strand, counting down.
TTGTGTTTTTTTAAAAAAAACGTTCCCTTGTTTGCATCCTGCAATTGAGTTTACATCACAAGACAGGGAGGGTATACAGACATAACTAAACTCAAGGCAGGCTTCGACATGCACCACAGCTGTTTCCAGATGTTGGCCTGTTTCAAACATTGACAGAACGCAACAATTTTCATTCCCTGGGAGCCTGCATAGGAGTGGTTTTGAACCATAAAAGAGCACAAATACAGTCTTTGTTACTTCTCGGTCACATGCATCATACTTTTTAAAGATGCACCAGCAATCTGACATGTTCAGTCATACTATATCAATGCGATTTGGATACCTCCCTAGTTCCCATCCACTTAACAGACATTTGGAAGCTACCTCCAGGAAATGAGGAGCTTGGATAACAACACAATGTCAAATATCGTAACATGACCGAATGATTACCACTCAATATGCATAATAGGATATTGAGCTATTGAGTTACAAGGTGCTCTTTTAATTCAGATCTTCTGATGAAGTGAGAAACTCTAACAGAAAAAGGGGAGACTGGAGATTAAGTTACTGCTTTCATTCTCTGCCGGTTATTTTTTGTTCCACATTTAATACAAAAGAACAGTTCTGCTTTCAGAAAATGTTCAACTTTGTTGATGATGATGAGATAAAGCAGAACCAAGCATTACATACATGACTAGTGAAAAAAATAAACTGATGCGTAGAACATAAAAAAGGTAGATACTGGTTTGGAGATTTAATGACTCCTCCTGGATTACCAGAAATTACACCACATCGCTTTACGAAGTCTTACAGCTCAGGTGGTGTTCATTCAGCCCATTGTACCTAAACTGGATATTTGCAAGAGCTGTCCGATTAGTTCCACTCTCCTTGCTCTTTGCCCAACAGACCTGCAATTTCTTCTCTTTCGAGTATTTATCCAATTCCCTTTTGAAAATTAGCATTGAAACTGTATTGAAATTCTTTGCAGACTGGTATAGTCCCTGTGCATTGCACAGCCTTTTACCCTCATGCATTTGGCAGATTGCGGCTAAACGTTACAAAAGGCACAAAGGCAGATATAGAATCATAGAATTCCTACAGTGCAGAAGCAGGCCATTCAGCCCATTGAGTCTGCACTGACTGACGGAGCATCCCAAACTTTACCCCCATAACCCTACCATAAGATATAGGAGCAGAAGTAGGTCATTCAGCCCATTGAGTCTGTTCTGCCATTTGATCATGGCTGATTAGTTTCTCAACCTCATTCTTCTGCTTTTCCCTCGTGACCCTTGATCCCCTTACCAATTAAGAACTTATTCGGTCTTAAAAATACACTCAGTGACCTGGCCTTCCGTGGCAATGAATTCCATTGATTCACCACCCTTTAGCTGAAGAAATTCCTCATCTTGGTTCTAAAGGGTCGACCCTTTACTCTGAGGCTGGGCCCTCGGATTGGATTAAAACATTGAAAATTTGATGCAACAAGTGTTCGTCTTTCAAATTATGAATAATGTGGATGATTCTAAATGATGATTGCAGGAGCTGGTAGAATAAACCTTTTTAAAAATCCCAAATTATTCAGTTCCACTGAAAGAGGAGGACATCTTACCTGGAAGTTTGGTTGCTTTTTGATATAAAAATAGGCAAATCTTTATGCAAAACATCTGTGTTTCGTGGAACTACAACAATCACCATCCAGAAAATCATGGAGGGCGGATATTTGCGTCACCTCATTCAAACATTTCCCACAGACCATCTGTGACAGAGGCAATGGAGCATCTACAATTCAAACCAGACCACTTGACTGGAACAATCAAGAGAGAACATGACTGAAGAGTGATGGGGACATAAAAGCAGATGGCCAAAAGAGTATTGAAATCCTTTCAAATTTCATCATAATGTATTTAAATTCACTTGCATGAAGAGCTTCAAAGCAGGCAGCTCGTGTGATGATTATATCTGGATTTTCCTTCAAATTTAATAGACCTGAGACAGATTGAGAAGTTGGCTACTGATTTTAAAAATGGAAATACTGAACCGTGCCTCCAGTCACACCGTCACTGAAGAGGATATCCGATTGGGAAGAGACGCTGGGAGTGAACAAATTAAACATGACCAGAGGAGGAAGGAAACAAGTGTTTGATAAGCAGAAAACAATGCTGCAATTCACTGTTCCAACCACTTCACCAGCCAGTTGGCCCACTCCCTTCTTTCAAAATGTTCACCACAAATGGTTTTCATGCTGTATTTGGCAAATCCGACCAGTGATCCATGGTGACCCTGCGACACCTTGTTTGTGTGCCTCTTAAAAAAAAGAATGACTACAGCATGTATTAAAGTGAGAAAGAAGGTGCCATCTCTGGCTAGCTACCCAACCTGGAACCTAGCATTCCTGTGGCAGTCAAGCAGCTTTTGGTCCACACCTCAATCTTGGCCTCTTTGAAGGAACTTGGAAGGCATCAAATTAGCCCGTCATTTTTAACTGGAATGCTTACTTATTCTCAGTATTTTTCAGTAGCATTGCTTCAATTAAAAAAAACTGACACCAAAGGCAAAATGAAGCACACAAACTGTTTGGGAGTCAGATATCTATATATTTTTTTAAAAACCAGTCAAAATAGGAAAAAAATCATCCAACATCCTTCTCACCCTGCCAAAGTAAAGTATTAAAATGTGTATCCACACTCAAAACATGGCCCTAGAAGCATACAAGGACAATCTTGGATATTTACACCATGTCTGGGTCAATTAAGATTACATCTGTTGGGTTCACACGACAATTTTATGCGTATTATAAACAGCCAAAGTGACAATCTGCCAGTTGTTGGGATGTACAGGCTACCTTCTGGCTTCACACAAGACACAAAGTCATTACTGCAGTCAGAATCTCAGGGTCAGGGTGATGCCAGTATGCAGGCAGTCTGTCCCAATAACTGGCAGCTCACATCAAACAGCACCATCTTTTCAGTGGGTTTACAATGGGCAGAGTACTGACTCTATTCAATGCAACCTGTGCTTGCAAAACTCAGAACATAAATGTTTAAGGTTTGCTGCGATTCCACAATTGGGCAGCACTTGAACAATCCGGAGTGTGTTGAGAATTACACTAAACCAGCTCAAGGTCAGTTGGGTTGACTCAGCTCACTTACTCGAAGCTATATATATATATATTCAGATGCAGGACCTGTCCTCCGCAGGCAAAAGGAACACATCCACCGTTTTTGAATAAACAAAAGCTCTCTGGTGCATTCACCATGGCAACATCCCGACCTGAGCCGACTGGAGAGCAGAATAAATAGTTCCCTTTGAAATTTGGCATTCTTACGGCTGTCTGGTAAGCTTCCCTAACTTAATTTAGCAGCCACTGAGGCATTAACAATGGTCATAATCTACTTCAATGCTCTCTAAAGAGATTCCACACCATTTCAGATTCTGATGATAAAAAAAGTTCTGCTCTGCAAGTTGTGTATAAATGAGTACAACTGCACGCATGTGTATATGTGAGCACATGAGAGCCCATAAACAAGTGTGTGATGACGTACATTTAAAATTAAATGCACCAGACTGGAAATACTAGTGTACAGCTGTGCTGTTTGTTCTTTGCACTGGTGTGTTCCAGATCACGGATTTTTAAAGGCAAACGGAGGGGAAAAAATATGGCTTGCCAACATAGCACAATGCAATAGCTTAGCTGACAGTTGCCCTTGAACCCTCACTAAATTAAAATCTCAAGATGACTTCATTTATTTAATGCGGTCTAATAATTTGTTTGCTTGTTAGGCTGTATTTTTCAAAATGTGAAATGACAAGAGAGCGGCCAAAAGCTTTCAATGACAAAAGTTCACGATTGCTGTTAGCCAAGTGCTAATTCTCACAGTCTCTGCCAAAACGCAAGAGATGTAAAGTCTGGAGTGTTTTTTTTTGCTCCAGGTATTCCCCCATTTCTCCAGAAAAGATCAGCCCCAGGATTCTGGCATGGTGACACAGTGGTGGATGGCTTGGTGGCACAGTGATTAGCACTGTCGCCTCACAGCGCCAGAGACCCGAGTTCGATTCCCAGCTCGAATGACTGTCTGTGGGAAGTTTGCACATTCTCCCAGTGTCTGCGTGGGTTTCCTCTGGGTGCTCCGGTTTCTTCCCACAGTTCAAAGGTGTGTAGATTAGGGGGAATTAGCCATAGGAAGGGGGGGGGGGGGGTTTACAGAGAATGGGCCTGGGCAAGTTATGTCAAAGAGTCGGTACAGGCTTAATGGGCCAAATGGCCTCTTCTGCACTGTAGGGATTCTATGATTTAATTTCTATGAAATATAATTGCTGAAAATTGAAGCTCCCTCCTTGCCAACACACTTCGGCTGCCATGCCATTGGCAGAAGATGCCCATGTATCCCAGATCGCCAATCATTGGCAACTTGAAAGGGGTAAGCAACAGTAAACTGCTCACTCTTGACAGGACACTGATTCTCCCCGGTCACTATTTTTCTGTTGGCTCACATTCTTAGAAGATGAGAGAATAACCAAGTCAGAACATACTCAGATTCTTTAAAAGGAGATAAACCTGGGAGACCATGTGCTTTAGCAAATGCACTCAGAAATTATTAGCCCTTCATGCAATGGAAGGTTGAATAAGGCACCCAGATACACAACTCTATTACAAAGTCAAAGACGCTCGGTGTGCTGCAGTAACTCGCTCAGCCATTATATACACATGGGGTGGAATTGTCCTGTCCACCTGCCACAGGAATCATAGTGGGTGGGACACAGACTGCAAAGGTCCGTTGACCTCGGGCAGATTTTCCGACCTTGGGGCATGCGCGGCTGGAAAATCCCACTCATGAGATTGGGCAAACTAACTGTTGCAAAGTCTCATTTTGTCCATATTTAACATCCACGCATACTTCCAGAGGGGGTAATTGTGGGATTATTGCTGAATGATTAATTCCGTGGTCGATATTCTCTTCATTTAGCTTAACATGTTTTCATTAATTACAGTGGGCTGGCACGGTGGCACAGTGGTTAGCACTGCTGCCTCACAGCTCTAGGGACCCGGGTTCAATTCCTGGCTCGGGTGACTGTGCAGAGTGTGCACTTACTCCCCCCGTCTGCGTGGGTTTCCCCCCGGGTGTTCTGGTTTCCTCCCACAATCCAACGACGTGCAGGTTAGGTTGATTGGCCATGCTAAATTGCCGTTTAGTGTCAGTGGGATTAGTAGGGTAAATGTGAGGTTACGGGATAGGGCCCGGGTGGGATGGTTGTCGGTGCAGGTTCGATGGCCCGAATGGCCTCTTTCTGCACCGTAGGGATTCTATGGTTCCCTATGCTGTCGCTCTGGCTGCTGCTAAGTTTATCAGAAGTCAGGATTAAACCTTGGCCTCCTTTATGATTTAGGTCAAGTCCACCTCGGAGCCACCAGTTGAACAGAACTACCCAGAGTTTGGCATAAGGAGGATTGAGAAACAGCACTCCAGGAGCAGTTTGAGCTTCATTTCTCTCTGCACTCAACGAGTAGAGTGCTGTCTTAATGATCACAGCTATAAATCTACCAGGACCACAAGGAGAGGCCTGGGTGGTCCAAGACCAGCTCAAAGCAGGAGCATGGCATAGAAATCTTTATACATAATTTAGTGCGTTTTTTTAAAAAAACAGGCAGGATTCTCCAACCTTATCTGTTCCCACCCCGCTGCCAGCACTATCCATTCACTGCAGCAATGACGGAGAATCCCAGCCGGGGTGAGGTCAGAGGTTTTCGACATACATCTTGATGGGCTTACTTGGCTAAACCCCAAAAGGCAGATTATCACGTCATAAGATACACGACCGCTAGGGAGAGCGAAAACAATACAAATTTATTCAAAAATGAGTATGAGAAAAGCGACTGGATGGAAAACCCAAAATTAAAACATAACATTCCGCCTGTGGTTGACCAACGTAGCAGTTACATGAGGAAGGTGTGAGGTTGGTTGTCCTTTTGCATGTCAAACAAGACAGGCAGTGTACGTTTGGCCAGTGATGGCCTATTTTGCAGGAGTTGATAGCAGATGTAGCAGCAAAAGAATCTGCCACTATAACAGTACCATGTGTTGGTCGCTTGCCCAAGCTTCCATTCCCCAGTGTCACCTGCTGATTTACTTTTTCTTTATAGTTCACCAATGCCAAGAGCTCTCCCACTCTTAAACAGCTGTTTCATTGCTTCTCATGCATAACTCCACATCCTCCAGATCTAACATTCAATTGCAAGTGTCTTCACACCCACCTTCACAACGCATTCAACAGCAAACCGCCCCACCACGGTCATCCATGGTCACACACGACTATCAACCTCCATCTGAACTCTCAAATCCAGCAGCAAATAAGTCTATGACCTACTTTATCTACAATTCAGCTCATATCTTCTTGTCATCAAGATGCTAGGCATAACTAAGTAAATTAGTAAAAATGAGTTACATTTAGCTATAGAGTGATTTTCATCTCAAGGTCAGCACATATGAAGATGTCTGAATAAAGTCCTTCAAAAAATTTAACTTTTGTTGTACGATTCTGTTTGTTAAGGAGTTCAAATCCAAACACCACAGCAGGAAAGTTTTGAATGACTCAAGACTTGTTATTCGGTCACCGAAGATTTTTAGTGAAAGGTTCTCGTCAAGAGCAACTCCTATTTACACAGCACTTAGAAAGTGGTAAAATATCCCAAGCTGCTTCAGAGAAACATTAGCCAAGTTGGACATTGAGCCATCTAAGGGGATATTAAAGTCAATAGTACAGGCTGAGGTAGGTTTGAAAAACTTGGAGGAAAGAGTGGTAGAGTTGCATTGAGGTTCAGGAAGGGAAGGCCAGAGGCTAGGGCATTGACAGCTGAAAGGACAGCCACCAATGGTGGAGTGATTGAAATGGGAGGGATGCACAAGAGGCAGTAAGTGGAGGAGTGCAGATGTGAGAGTTGTAGTGCTGGAGGAAATTAGATAAATAGGGAGGGCAAAAGTCATGGAGGAATTTGAAAACAAGAATGAGAATTTTAAAAGTGGAGGTTTTGCCTAATGAGGAGCCAACATTGGTGAGGGAGGATTGGTGATTAGGGCTTGCATCTGAATTTTCTCCAAGTCAAAGGATCTCTACACCTTAACCAAAATGGCTCCGGATCCCCCAATCCTTAAGCACCCAGCATTTCCACTGGGGGAAGGGGCCTGGAAAGAGAGAGAATGGGGCGGGATGGATTTGACACCGGTTCGCAGAGGTGGGGACAGTTTTAGAAGTGCAGCTATCTTCACTCAGAAGCAACTTTCATTATCCAAGCTTCTCTGAAACACGACTTGTGGGATTTATGAATTTGATTTTAAAAATTGAAGCCCGTCAGAGTTCTTTGGAGGCAAGGTACCCTTTTGGAGAGATCAGATACCTTTGTTGGGTGAAGGGTAGATTCGAATGTGGAACTGTCAAGTCATTTAAATCCCCTGCTCTTTAAATCTTGAAAAGAAAAACAGCCTGCAGTTTCATCAGTGCTTGCAATTTCAAAGGATGTTTTGAAAGGGGTCAGTGGCAGGTCAGACTCCAGTTTGCCCACTGTACACCCCTACCCCCAACCCAAAGTAAAAATATAACCATTTGAGGAAGTTTGGCCAGTTAGAAATTTTCTCGACACTGCACATCCGACTTGTCACCGAGAATTAAGTCCTTGATGCCAATAAGGGCAATGACAGTTTTGGATGACCGTGAGTTTACCAAAGGCAGAGGGAGGCTGGCCAAGTATGCTGTGGGAATTCAAATCTCAGGGTAGAAAAAGGTGCAGAGTGCTCTTGTCTATGCTTAACATCACAAGGGCACTATCACGACAAGGACTGTACTTTCAGATGGCAGCTCATCACCTCAGGGCAAAAAATTTAGACTTAGCATCTTCCATTCAGAGAAGATGTGAATGGGATTGAGAGGTGTATGTCACATGGGCATTCATACAACACGTGGACATCTTGCGATGAGCGGTACTTGATTGAATATAACCTGTGTTCAACTTACACCATAAAACTTCAAATATTTAAAATAAAATTCTTCCACAATTCCACTACAGCTGGTGCAGAGAGGGAACATTGATGGTGTCAATTGTAAAAACTGGGATTGTGGTCGGGACAGACTCCATGGGCCAAATGGCCTCCTTCTGCACTGTAGGATTCTATGATCCATAGCTGTTACAATCCTGCTCCAAACTGCACACAGCGGAAACTGGGAATTTGAAAAACTGATTCAGTCTCAATAGCTAGGTCATGATTATCTGTTTTTCCTTTATTGTTGTACAAAATGGAAAAGATATTAGAGAAGGAGGGAATACCACAAAAAATTTCAAGCTAACCTCCAGGTTATAAGGCTACGTGCCACTAATCAAAAATATAATGCTAATACTAAAGTGAGTACGGATTTCCCAGCACAATCCACTCTCCACTCTAGTGGGAAATCCATCCCGCCCCATTCTCCCTCTTTTTCCAGGCCTCTTCCCCCAGTGAAAATGATGGATGCTGAGGGGAGAATTGAGGATTCGGAGCTCTGAAGAAACCTTTCGACTCGGACAGAATTTGGATGCAAGTTTCAATCACCCATCATCTCTCACTCAAGTTGGCTCCTGTACCCAAAATTGATAAGCCACAAGGTTCTGCCTCAACAACAAATAAAAGTGTACATTCAACAAAAAAAGGTAAGAACAGACAATATGGCAAACAACCGTAAGAGAAAATGCTGGAAAATCGCAGCAGGTCTGGCAGCATCTGTAAGGAGAGAAAAGAGCTGGCATTAGGTCCAGATGACCCTTTGTCAAAGCTCAGACAAAGGGTCACTTGAACTTGAAACGCCAGCTCTTTTCTCTCCTTACAGATGCTGCCAGACCTACTGAGATTTTCCAGCATTTTCTTTTTTGGTTTCAGATTCCAGCATCCGCAGTAACTTGCTTTTATCCAGTGGCAAACAACCATAGTGTTCAGGTTTTTATACTCTTATTAGTCACAAGTAGGCTTACATTAACAATGAAATGAAGTTACTGTGAAAATCCCCTAGTCACCACACTCCACACTCGGGTACACTGTGGGAGAATTTAGCATGGCCAGTCTTTCGTACTGTGGGAGGAAACCAGGGCACCCGGAGGAAACCCACGCAGACATGGGGAGAACGTGTAGATTGCACACAGACAGTGGCCCATCCAGGAATTGAATCTGGGTCCCTGGCGCTGTGAGGCAGCGGTGCTAACCACCGTGCCACCGTACTTGGCGGAATAAATGCACAGACAGATGACAATGACAGCCCCTCTTCACTTAGGAAAGCCTGGTCATAAGCCTTGCCTAACTTCAGCTCCAAAGTTGGGGCCCACAGCACTCTGCAAGACTCTCCACGACACAAGCGTGCAGTTGGGAACTGGGTTTTCACGTTTAAATAATCTATTCCTTCTCATTTGGATTATATTGACCTGAACGGAAAATGTGCAAAAAGAAAAAGATCTTTGCACAGTTTATTAAAATTGATTAAACAGTTTGAACAGATTAACACCAGCTTCAAAGGGAAGCTATGGCAGTACTCCATTCTCCAGCGATGTGCTGAACTTTCCGGTTTGACAGAGGAAACACTAGCATCGCAGTTCAGGGGCATGGAAAAATCCTCCTTCCCGATTTCGTCACAGGGTGTATTCCGTACAAGCTGACAGCCACAAGTCACATTTCTTTTGGGTTCAGCATAATTATTTATTCTTTTCGGAAATGTGGAATTTTAGACACTAATACATTTACAAACAAACATTTCTCAGTGTTTGGCTGGTTGATCTTTCTGAAAGCAGCCTCATTAACTGGAATCAATGCTTTTACTGTTGGCATCTTAAGCTTGCGGGCACATGCATTCTCTAAATATGATCATAAGACTTCATGTTCAACCATGTGCCTAAAACCACTGAAGGGCAGTCAATTGCCTTTTGAACGGTCAATGTTTAAACAACATTCATAATGAAATCTAAGCAAGCTCGAAATGCACTGGTTTCAAGCACCCGTGAGAGTTGGAGGAGAATTTTCCCCAGAGGTTCTCCCCCTGCCCTTGGGGCTTCCCCCCCCCCCCCCCCACCCACCCCCCCACCCCGTGTTTGCACCTCCCCCAGGAGACAGCCTGGCCATGGGGAGGAGGAAGGGAAAGAAAGCACAGATTAGCCATTTATGATCCATCACCGTGTTGGGCAGGCTTGTGGGGTCATCTGGTCTTCTCTCCCATCCAGCAGTCACTTGTGCTTTTGACTGGAAGCCAGTCTAAGTTGTCTGCAACCCAGTGCTAAGAGTTCTGCTCAGGATGATTGGGATCATCTAATTAAAATGCTATTTCCAAATGATTTCAGGTGATACAAAAGCACTCTCAACAGTCCAAAGATGTGCGGGTTAGGTTGATTGGCCAAGCTAAATCACCCCTCAGTGTCCTGGGATGCATAGGTTAGAGGGATTAGCGGGGTAAGTGTGTGGGGGTTGGGCCTGGGGTGGGTTTGGCTTCAGTGCAGGCTCGATGGGCCAAATGGCCTCCTTCTGCACTGTAAAGTTTCGATGATAACACATAACCCCACGCATTTATTACAGCTAACTCACCCAACCTACACACCTTTGGACCGTGGGAAGAAACCAGAGCATCCAGAGGAAACCCACGCAGATGAGGAGAACATGCAGGCTCCACACAAACAGTGACCCAAGACCGGAATTGAAACCAGGTAGCTGGCTCTGTGAGGCAGCAGTGCTAACCACTGTGCCACCCATGCAAACATTAGACACTTCAAACAAAGCCAGCATGCATCTACATACCTTTTACATAATCAAATTGGCTAACAGTGCTTGAAGAAATCAATAGCAGAACCAAATTTCATTTGTAATTCTTCATTGCAATACACTGGCAGGAATCTTCCAGCAGTTCTTGTCAGTCGGATCTTCCGGTGTCGCTGACAGTGAACTCCCGCCATGGGTTTCCGGTGATGGGGGTGCATAGAATGGAAAACCCATCAACAGCAGTGGGATCCTCTGATCTCATCGCTGGCCAATGGCGGGTTGCTTCCGCTGACACAAAATGCATCACGGGGCTAAGTGGAAAATCCCACGCAACTTTTTAATGATGGCTATTTGGCACACAGCACATTCTAATGTTGACATGATTGAAGCTGTTCAAGAAAAGAAAACTTTCCAAGAGATAAAGCAACTTGGCACCCATTTACTAAGAGAGAAAATGCAACAAAGCGATACAACAGCAGCATTGGGAATAATGCAGGGGTCACAAAAAAATAAATGCCCGGATTCAATTCCAGTCTTGTGCACGGTGGCACAGTGGTTAGCACTGCTGTCTCAGTGCCAGGGACCTGGATTCAAATCCGGCCTCGGGCCACTGTCTGTGTGGAGCTTGCACTTTCTCCCCGTGTCTGCGTGGGTTTCCTCTGGCTGCTCCGGTTTCCCCCCACACTCCAAAGATGTGCGGGTTAGTTTGATTGGTCATGCTAAATTGACCCGAACGTCAGAGGGATTAGCAGGATAAATGAGGGTTACAGGAATAGGGCCTGGGTGGGATTGTGGTCGGTACAGACTCGATAGGCCAAATGGCCTCCTTCTGCACTGTAGGGATTCTACGACTGTCTGTGTGGAGTTTGCACATTCTCCCCGTGTCTGCGTGGGCTTCCTCCAGGTGCTGCAGTTTCCTTCCACACTCTAAAGATGTGCAGGTTAGGCCATGCTAAATTGCCCCTTAGTATCAGGGTGACAAGCAAGGGTAAATATGTGGGGATAGGCCCTGGGTGGGATTGTGGTCGGTGCAGACTCAATGGGCCGAATGGCCTCCTTCTACACTGTAGGGATTCTATGGAATTGCAGTAGGTTTGTGAACCATTGGTGACGGTTATTCAGTGACCGGATACAAAAATCATCACCGTCAATGGTACAACCTTTTGCTACAATACCGGCACTGACTTACACAAAGGAACAACTTCTATAAATCTTCTTACTTGCTGTTATGGACCAATTGAAGAAGTTTATTTCCAATTTTCTACTAACGCTTGAAGCTTGATTTAACCTATTTACTCTTGGCAATGAAATCTGCATGAATGAAGCACATACACAAGCAATCGCTTTCATGGCCAAAAATATATCAGTGATTCATCTGTAAACAGTAACCAAGTTCCTCTGTCTCCATTGCACAGTGTATACAGTTAAAGTTTGTGAATAGTGAGCTAATCTGTCATAGCAACTTCAGAAACATTGCAGTGAAGCTACAGAGTCATGGAGATTTGCAGCACAGAAAGAGGCCCTTTGGCCCATCATGTCTCTCTTTTCCAATCCCATTTCCTAGCACTTGGTTTGTAGCCTTGAATGTTATGGTCTTTCAAGTGCTCATCCTGAACGTTTCTTTTAGGAAGACATCCTTTCCTGCGTTACTAAACATATTGCAGGAATTGGGATGAAATTAATCAATATGGTGGGGCTTCAGCCTCAGCTAAGCTGTTTGAAGAACATATTACCAATACTTTCATCCCAGAAATCCTACTACTCTTGAGCTCTGTCGCAAGAGTCTGCCCTCACATCCCCCCCCATCCCCAGAGTGGGATCCAGCTAGAGAGAAAGAAATAAGAAAAAGAAATGGTGGATAAACTTGGCAGGTCTGGCAACAGCTGTGGCGAAAGAAACAGAATTAATGTTTCCAGTTAACTCTGTGATCCCTGCATTATTCCCAGTTGTAATTAATATTCTTCTACATATGATTCTTCTACAGAACTGAAAAAAGGTAGAAATGTCATGAATTATATATTTGGGAGGGAGGGGGGCGCAGTGAGGCAGAATGGAAAATCAATAGGTCAGAGCTAAGGAAAGATTGACAAGGACGTCGTTGGGGCAGCATGGTGGCACAGAGTTTGGCACCGCTGCTTCAGCACCAGGGACCCGGGTTCAATCCTGGCCTTGGGTGACTTGCTGTTGCATGTTCCCCCCCGTGTCTGCATGAGTTTCCACTGGGTTTCCTCCCATAGTCCAAAGATGTGCAGGTTAGGTAGATTGGCCATGCTAAATTGCCCCTTAGTGTCCAAGATTTGTAGGTTAGGAGGATTAGCGGGGTAAATGCGCAAGGTTGCAGGTGTGGGACTGGGTAAGATGCACTGTTGGATAGTTGGTGCAGGGCTGATGGGCCAAATGGCCTCCTTCTGCGCTGCAGGGATTCTATGATTCAATAGGTCAAAGGTGCTGTTAATGGTGCCATTAGGGACTGAAGCGTGTTAATAGCAAAGGTGGCATAGCAGAATACGTTAATAGGAGAATGAAGATTAGTGCTAAAAACAAAATACCGTGGATGCTGGAATCCAAAACAAAAACAGAAAATGCTGGAAAATCTCAGCAGGTCTGACAGTATCTGTGAGGAGAGAAGAGAGCCAAAGCTTCGAGTCTAGATAACCTTTTGTCAGAGCTCAGTGGGAGCAAAACTGAACAAGGGAGAGTGGCCATGTGGAGGAGGAGTAGGTGGTGTTGGGATAAGGCAGGGAAACCAAACAGAAAACAAAAAGGGGGAGGGGAGCTGAGATGGAGGGGAATCTTCACAGTCTGAAGTTGTTGATCCCAATGTTGGCAGAGAAAAGAAGCCTATAAGCCACACTGACTAAAAGCTTGAATCCAAGGTCAAGTACAAAGTAAATACTTCCTGGTGCAAATGTCAGAGCTGCCAATATTGCAATGGGTAACCAGGTTATAACTCGAGACCTATGAAGAAAGCTGAAGAGTGACCCCATCAAATCCTATTAGCTTTTGCAATCAGCCATACTGCAATAAAAAGTATATATATTTCTCCGCAATCAGCAAAGAGGAGGCATTGTCAAAAGGTTAGTTTAAAAAGTTTCTACTGACAGCCAAAGATGTAACATTTGTGACTTGTTCACAGGTCTACCCCTTGTGTAATGTTATTAACTGATACCTGCTCCCATCAAGAAAGTTACCAGCCTCAAAATAGCTTTGACCGCTCCATGACTTCAAATTGGCTGCTTTGCTGGCATGGCCTGTAGCATAAATCAAAGAAGCCAGTCATGCTGGTGATCACAAACCATGATTGTGGAAAACAATTTAAATGCCAGAACCAATTAGCATGCATCGCCGGGCAATTAATTGTCACAATTTAAGCAGGAGACTGTTGGCTTAGGAATGCTTTTGACAATAGGAAATATCGCTTCTGCTTTGGACACATTCGACGAACCGAGGGGAAAGGTGTTCAAATCCATATTGCCACCAAAACCCATCTGCATAATCTCAAAATATATTCCAGGAAACAGCACGATTATTAATTGAACACGCTTCTTTGCCTCGCAATAAAAAATGTCAATGTTTTAGAGTGGTAACTTGGTTAAAAAATTGGTTTACGAGAAAGCATTTTTTAATAGGATATTGTCCAGTTATGCACCAGTGAGTCACCAGATATTAAAACCACTGGTGATGACAGAACTCTGCTGAACCATTTATTAGTTTCACTGGGGCACACTCGTCTTAGTAAATTACATTAACATTAAAGATCACAGTAACTGTATTGGCATGGTATATTTCAGACATCAAGGGGCTGCAGACTTTATTAGGAACAAAAGGTATTTATTGATATTGAGAAACTACATACACAGGAGGTTGAAGCTCTAGGCTGCCTGGAGCAGTGCTCCAGTGGGGTAGCACAGTGGTTACCACTGCTGCCTCACAGCACCAGGGACCAGGGTTCAATTCCTGACTTGGGTCACTGCCCGTGTGGAGTCTGCATGTTCTCCCCGTGTCTGTGTGGGTTTCCTCCGGGTGCTCCGGTTTCCTCCCACAGTCCAAAAGACATGCTGGTTAGATACATTGGTGCCTGTTCGGGTACACCGAGGGAGAATTTAGCATGACCAGAGTGTGGCGACCAGAGGATTTTCACAATAACCTCGTTGCAGTGCCTACTCGCGACACTAATAAACAAACTTACTACATGGCTGCCAGAAGTATTCTGCCCGAGAGAAGGCTTCACCCTGTGGGGTGATCACTCTTTGATCCCTCAAGTCAGGTGACCCACTTCTTGCTGTACTGTCTTAAAGAGAGAGATATCACACACAACAGTAACTATGTTCCTCATTGACCGGATAGAAATATGTGCACTTTTCATTGTAGCACAGCCGATTATAAAAATTAGCATTTGATGGGGTGATTCTTCAACTTCTTTCCTAGGCTTGAAGTTGTAACTTTAATTTGAATCCTTGATATGTCTGCGTGGAAAGCCATTCCAATGGTGTTCAGTCCTTGTGAATTGCTTCAAAGCTATTGCGTTAGTTTACTTGTCTTTGACGCATGGTGGCACAATGGTTTGCACGGCTGCCTCACAGCGCCAGGGACCCGGGTTTGATTTTTGGCTTGGGTCACTGTCTGTGCGGAGTTTGCACGTTCTCCCAGTGTCTGTGTGGGTTTCCTCAGGGTGCTTCAGTTTCCTCCCACAGTCCAAAGATGTACAGGTTAGGTTGATTGGCCATGCAAAATTGCCCCTTAGTGTCCAGGAAGGTGTAGCGAGAGGGATTAGTAGGGTAAATGTGTGGGATTTTGGGGATAGGGCCTGGGTGGATTGCTGTCGGTCAGACCTGATGGGCCGAATGGCCTCCTTTTGCACTGTAGGATTTCTATGATCAGGCTACACCACAAATAGATTTGCGAACAAAGCTGGCACACCCAGGCATGCCTTGGGTCATAGAGATGGACAGTATTGTTCATGAAGTAGACCTTCCATGTTGGCGATCTCAAGAACTCAGAGCATCACAGCCTCAATCAATACACATACAAGCTGGCTTTACTTGATAAACATGATCTACTTGATAAAGGCAGCCCTGTAGTTCTAGTTAGGGAAGATTGGCAGCTTTTCAAATTTGAAAATCAGAATGCAGCATTGCCTGGGAATTTCAGAATCCTGAAACAATGGGAATGTTTTAGTCAATTGACACTACATAAACCAAAACTCTCCCTCGCGAGCTATGTGTACATCAAACTAAAGCAGCGCTCCGAAAGCTAATGGCATTTGCTACCAAATAAACCTGTTGGACTTTAACCTGGTGTTGTTAAAACTCTTACTACATCAAACTAGGCAGTACAACTCTGGATACAAAACTGCAACACGAGCAATAGAGGTAAACCTAGAATGTTGCAGATTATCTTAATCCACAGCGAAAGTTATTTTAAAAACAGCTAAAGCACCAATTCCTCAGATCCCCAATAGTTTCAATTTTCCTCCACTCCGGACCTTGCACAGAGAAGGAAGCAACCTGCACTTCCACAGTCAATCACCACATTTGTAGGAAAAATGAATAGGAAGTGCAGGCACTGTCATGTGGGCAACCAATTATATACAGCATAGCCCATAAACGGACTGAGGATGTTAACAATAAAACAATTTTTGGAGGTAATGCAGAAATGTTAGTGATAAAACTAGACAGGTAAAAATCGGTCTCAGGTCATAGCTAGAGGGAGAGGAGGGATAGAGACAGATGTACTTTTTCAATACTGCACTCAAGTGTTAAACTCGATCAGGTGCTTAAGTCCTGGGGCAGGATATGAACTCAATTTCCAACACAGGCAAATGTGCGATCAAGGACCCAAAACTGAACTCTCATAAAAAGGGGAGATGCGTAATATAGTATTTCCTGCTTCCGCCTTCAAAAAAAACTTATGTTCTAAAATCTACATTTTTGCAGTACCCAAAGCCATTCCAAATCCTTTTCTCTGTATACTAATGCATGTGACAATAATAAATCAAATCAAAATAGATCACTTATGGTAATTGCACACTTTAAATCAGAGGCTGCATAATTTGTTTATTTGTCAAAGTAGGCTTACATTAACACTGCAATGAAGTTACTGTGAAAATCCCCTAGTCGCCACACCTGTTTGGGTACATTGAGGGAGAATTTAGCATGGCCAAACCAGCACATCTTTCGGACTGTGGGAGGAAACCGGAGCACCCGGGAGGAAACCCACGCAGACACGGGGAGAATGTGCAGACTCCACACAGACAGTGACCCAAGTCAGGAATCGGACCCAGGTTCCTGGTGCTGTGAGGCAGCAGTGCTGACCACTGTGCTGTCCCAAAGTTTCAGTTCTAGTATCACTGCAGAAGGGGAGTGGTAAGTTTTCTTTCACACTCGTCTCCGGCTGAAAAGGTGTGGATCTCCAATTCCTTTTCGGATTTGTGACATTACCAGGCGTGCCCATGCACAGGCTGCCAGATCAGACAGACACCACGCTGCTGGCAAAATGAGTTATCGTGTCAGATGGGAACCTATCCATTTCATCACTTGTCAAAAGGTGAAAAGGTAAAATGGGCCCAGGGGTGGCAGAACCCCATTTCTGCTGACTTTGCTATTTCTGGAACAAACAAACATCAAAGCGTACTTTATTTCAATTCATCCATTATTCTTCGAACAGAAATACTTATTTCCTCGGCAATGCAGCAGCCAAATTGTGCACAGTGACCGCACTCCAAACCCCCCACCATACCTTGCATTCCCACCCAAGTCAATGCATGTACAAGGGGAATATTTTCTGGAACAGACAAAAAAAAAGGTAAGGAAATATCTCAGACTGAAAGACATCAGCAGCAGAGACATGCTAAAATCCACGATTGCGCTCATATACACAGTGGGCTTGAGACATTTTCAGAATTCCCTGCAGCTACTGATGAACAGGAGCTTTCTGTTCTATGGATGAGAATTAAACTGATGATACGTTAGAAGCTTGCGAACCTGGATAACATCCAGAAGCACACAGAGTTCACTTGCCACAGTTATGTCAATGGGGCCCAGTTGTATATCTCCACCTCTTCAGTCAGTTTCAAAGCTATTGCATCAGTCTCCTGCTGTCCGTCTGAGTCAGAATGTCCTTCACTTCAAGGTCAGGAAAACAAAGACCCATCCTCTTCCAGTTCTGGTTGTATCTGCACACCTTCCCAGCCACCATCTCAATAAATCTGGAGCAGCAGAACCACGGTTTGAACCCAAGTTGAACTTGTCCAGCATACCAAAGCTCAGTCAGAAAGAGACTCTCGCCTCAAGTGTCATTAGATTCTTGGTTCAAGTCCTGCTCCAGGGCTGGAGTACAAACATCCAGGCCAACACTTAGTGCAGCACTCCCTATCAGATGTTCCATCTTTTTAATGAGACATTAGACCGAGGCCCCATCTGCCTGCAGAGGTGGAAACCAAAGATCCCACGGCACTACTCTGAAGGAGGGCAAAGGAGTTATCCCTAGCATCCTGGCTAATATTTATCCCTCAATCAATACCATGAAAAAAATGAATTATCTGGCCCTGATCACATTGGTGTTTGTGGGAGCTTGCTGCATTTCCAACAATATCATTGCTCGACACCTCAAGAGTAGCATGATCGTGCAAAGTGCTATGCAAGTCTTTCTTTTTACCATTCCACTGGCATGACCTTAAGAGTAGGCCACTTGACCCCCTCAAGCCCGCTCCACCATTCAATAAGATCATAGCTGATAAGAATGTAATGCCAACCCCATTCCTCCTTAGCCCAATAACCTTTCACCTCCTTGTTGATCAAGAATCTATCTGGCTCTACAATATTCAAAGACTCTGCTTCCACTGCCTTTTGAGGAAGAATGTTCCAGAGACTCATCCCTCAGAAAAAATTCTTCCCCCTCCTAGCTTAAATGACTGACTCATTTTTAAACAGTGACTCCCAGTTCAAAATTCTCTGACAAGAGGAAACATCCTCTCCACGTCCATCCTGTCAACACCCGTCAGGATCTTAAGGTTTTGACCAAGTCCACCCCCCCCCAATTCAATACCCACTCCAAAACTCTAAACATCGAAAATCTGGAATTTATCTAAAACCTTACAGCCTGCTTCAGTATCTGCTCAAATTTTTGTGCGCTTACCACACTGTTCCTTGCCAAGTGGAACCAGTAAATCATATTCCTGCCCGTGCTTTCAGATCCTTCGCTGGCCTCTTTCCACCCTACAGAATTAGCCGCGCCCTTCACCCAGCTGTCCCTTGGAATTCTCTCCACTTGTCTGAAAGAATGCAACTCCAACAACACTCCAGAAGCTCAACACCATCCAGGACAAAACAGGCTGTTCTTGGATACTGTTGCAAAGTTGCGTAGAGTAATTGTAGACTGGTGTCTGTAAAATTGTAAAATGCTAGGGAAAATGCATTGCATGGTCCGTTTAGAAGGTGGTGCTTTTTCTGTGCTTTGAGTGTTAAAAAATGCAAGTACAGAGGGAGCCCCAAAATCAACCTCTGTTTCATAACAGTACCCCATCCATAAATATTCAGTCCCTTTATCACTGATGCACAGTGGCAGCAATGTGTCCCATCTATCAGATGAATTCCAGCAATTCAAGACCCCTTCAACAGCAACTTTCAAATCCGCAATTTCCCCCACCTGGAAGGACAAAAGCAGCAGACATGTGGGAACACTACCACCATTTGCAAGCTCCCTCAGGCTACACACCATCCGGACTTGGAACCGTCATCACTGTTCCTCTGTCGCTGGTACAAAATCCTGGAACTTCCTCCCTAACAGCACTGTGGGCTTTTCTATAACACGTGGACTGCAGCAGTTTAAGAAAATGGCTCAGTCTCCAGGGCAATTGCTAGCAATAAAGTCAGCAAAGCCCACATCCCATGATCGAATAAAAATCACCAGGAACCTCCTAGTGCACGCAATCCTACTGCACTTACACAGATCTATCTCCTCATACATTGAAAATTACAGTTGCTACCCCTACCCTCTGTCCAAATCCTCAACTCCCTCCTCAAATATGGGGGACACAGTGGTTAGCACTGTTGCCTCTCAGTGTCAGGGACCCGGGTTCGATTCCCAGCCTAGGTCGGTGTGTGTGAGGAGTCTGCACATTCTCCCCGTGTCTGCGTGGGTTTCCTCCGGGTGCTCAGATTTCCTCCCACAGTCTGAAAGATGTGCTGGTTAGGTACATTGGACATGATAAATCTTCTGTGTACCCGAATAGGCTGGAGTGTGGCAACTAGGGGATTTTCACAGTAACTTCATTGCAATGTTCACTGACAATAATAACCTATAAACTTTAAATTCAAATGCCTTTCTTGACCCTCTTCAACCACTTTCCCGGCTTTAGCTCTCCCGTTCCCCACCATGTTCATTTTTCACCCATTCCACATCATCTGCAACCAACCTCTATATTTCATTCCACATGACAGACAAGAGCAAAAATAAAAATATACCAATTATAATCTTTCAAATGATTGGTTCTTTGTACAGTAGCTACAAGTTCTTTAATTACAATCCATACATTGGACTAATCCTAATTCACCATTTAGCTCTGATAAACCTTCAACAGCTTCCCTTCCGAACAGCTCTGCAGGTGTTCCTACAACAGATGGACTGCGCCAATCAAAACAGCAACGCACCACCTTCTCAAGGGCAATTAGAGATGGCGAATAAATACAGACCTAGCCAGCGATGCCCACATCCCATGAATGAATATTAAAAGCTGGAAACATCTGCAATTCACATTGCCAGGAAAATTAAGCATTCGATGACACAATATCACATATAATTTAAATAAAATGGCATTAAGAGGAAACTGAAACACTTGATTATATTAGTGGAGCCCATGAATGTTAGTGTAACAGAAGGACCATTGACCAGGGCAAAGGCAACAAGTGATTTCGCTGCAACCAACACCTTTGTTTTTTAATCTTACTTCAGGTTTCCTATGCACGTCATTTAGAGGATTGGACCATTCCAATCCAAAAAGGTTTGGGAAAAATACACTACCACTAATGAAAGGAAAAACCAAGGATCAAAAATCACCTCAGTTTACAGAGTAGAGAGGGGAGCGATTTCAGTTTCAATTAATCCTCCTCATATCTGTAATAGGATACTTTCAACTAGATCTCACCTGCTCAAGAGGCAGAGTATGCATATGCACACTCAACTGATCCACTGTAATGATTGTGGATGAACTAAAAACTCACCACTTCACTAACAAAGAATTTGACAGAACTGTTCAAGAACTATAGCATCCAACACAAACCAAGTTCCTAAATAGTCATATAATATCTACAGAAGAGGCCATTCGGCCCATTGAATCTGCACCAACCCTCTGAAAGAGCACCCTACCTAGGCTCAATCCCCCACACTAACCCCATGCATTGATCACCAATCCACCTAACCTGCACATTTTAGACACTTAAGGGGCAATTTCACATGGCCAATCCCCCTAACTCTCTCACTTTTGAAGTGTGGGAGGAAACCCAAGCAGACACAGGGAGAACATGCAAACTCCATCCAGACAGACAGACAGACAATTGGGTCCTTGGTACTGTGAGGCAGCTGTGCTAACCACTGTGCCACCAAGTCCCAGTCATCCTCCAAGTTATTTCATATCTTTTAGGCAATCTCAGCTAGAAGGACAATAAAGTGTTAAACGCAACTCAATCCTGTCCACTGTCAATCCATAAATTAATGATTTTATTTTGAAAAAGGTGGACCAGGAAAGTAACAGCTTACACCAACATAAAACTAAAACAACATTAACAATAAATACAATCTCGATAGCAATAGTGCAAGATTGCCAGGGGCGGGGAGGAATAGATCTCAGTACAATTTACATATTTATTTGCAATAAGGAGTGCGGTTTAGAAATTCCTCAAGATGGGTAGCAGGTCACTCAAGTTCTCCGCTTCCACTGCTCTGCAAAATGGAATCCATACTTGGCATGGGAAAAATTCCAGAGAGGAGACTTGGAACAAAACGGAATTCTTGCCTCATGCACAACTAAAGAATAATCACAAAACAACTGCAGTTGCAGACTGACTTGGGCTTTTTTGGCTTGAGAATGTCTGAAACACAAAAGCTCCAATAAACTCAAAGCAGGTTGGTAGCCAAATGACTGAAGGATCTGAAAGGGTCACCCAGACTCGAAATGTTGGTACAATTCTCTCTTCACAGACGTCGTCAGACCCACTGACATTTTCCAGCATTTTCAGCTGGTGACCGAAAGCTGCCATTGTTGATGCACCCATCTTCAGTAAACCTGCCTCATTGTTCATAAGGGCTCAAAATCCCTGGTCAAGTTGCCTACACACACCTTCCGCTCACCTATCCTCTCAGCAATTATATTAAAAAATGAGCTGGTTGCCTTCCGAGGAAAGGTTGGACATGTTGGGCTTGTGTCCACTGGAATTTAGACGAGTAAGGTCAAACCTTTTAAGATCCTGAAGGGTCTTGACAGGATGAAAGAGGAGACAATGTTTCCTGATATGGAAGAATCTAGAACAAGGCGTCACTCATTTAAGATGGAGAATTGTTCTATCAGAGGGTCATGAGTCTTTGGGACATACTTCCTTCTGAATCTACCCAGTCTAATCCTGTTAGAATTTTATAAATTTCTATGAGATTCCCTCTCACTCTTCTGACCTCCAGTGAATATAATCCTAACCAACTTAGTCTCTCCTCATTTTGAAGTGTAGTCACAGGGAGGCACGGTTGCAAGCACTGCTGCCTCAGCTCCAGGGATACAGGTTCAATACTAACCTTTGGTGACTGCTGTCTGTGTGGAATGTGCATGTTCTCCCCGTGTCTGCGTGGGTTCCCTCCAGTTGCTCCGGTTTCCTCCCACAGTCCAAATATGTGCAGGTTAGGTGGATTGGCCATGGTAAATGTGTGGGGTTACAGAGATGGGGTGAGGAAGCAGGCCTGGGTAAAATACTCCGTCAGAGTCAGTGCAGACTTGATGGGCCAGATGGCCTCTTTCTGCACTGCAAGGATTCTGTGATTGTTGTAATGTAGAAAACGTTGCAGCTTATTTGCACACAGCAAACTGTCAGAAACAGTGATAATGACCAGATAATCTGTTACTTTATGATGTTAAAGAGAGGGATAAATATTGGCCAGAACACCTGGGATAACCCACATGGCTCTCCTTTCAAATAGTGGCATAGAATCTTTTACATGCATCTGAACAGGCAGATGGCGCCTCAGTTGTTTAATTACATCTCACCCAGAAGATGGTACTTCTGAGTGCAGCACTCCCTCGGTACTAGAATGGAGAATCAACTTTGAATCAGCCTCATGCCCTGGCATGGGACTATGATGCTGGCGCAGCAGAAGCAGATCAACATTCGTATTGTGCCAACATTGTTTTACATTTTAAATGCAGTTAACAGTCTGATAACCAGATAAATCGGTTTTCCTGAGCCTGGACTCTTGTGATTCAAAGGTATGATGAAGCCACGGCGAACAATAAATTATTAACCTCCCTACATCAATCTGATTAACTTCATTAGAATCCTTACAGTGCAGGAGGTGGCCATGCGGCCCAATGAGCCTGCACCGACAACAATCCCACCTCGACCCCATCCCCGTAACCCCATATATTGACCCGACTAATCCCCCACACTAAGCAGTAATTTTTCTTTTGCACTTTCCCAATTCAATCAAATCAAATCCAATTCAGAGTCTCAACAAGTTGAGACATTTCCGATCCAGGCTGTCAAGACAGGGCATGCAACCCTCTACCCTGCCTTGGGCCTGATCTACATGAGCCAAGCTGATTGGAGTAGGCAGACGTCTCCACCCCCCCAGGGTTGATCTCACCCGCATCCCAGCCAAAAGGCCGAGATACCGCCTTCAAAAATTGCTTCATATGAAGCCCAAATGCAACCCAATGGCCACTACCAAGTGCAGCGTCACCAGACCACACTTGATCTTAGCCAAAAGGCCGAGAAGCGATATTAGCATGGTCAATCCACCTAACCCGCACAACCTATAGAGGAAATCCACACAAACATGGGAAGAATATACAAACTCCACACAGACAGTCACCCAAGGATGGAATTGAGCCCGAGTCCCTGGCGCTGTGAGGCAGCAGTGCTAACCATTGTGCCACTCCCTAATTAGACCAGGTCAAGAGTATTAAAAAGGGGTTTCACTCGGGCACTTATCAGGAGAAACATCAACACTGCAATCAAGTTAAGTGCATGCGTGTAATATTTTACTGTACTAGATGTAATAAAGATGGACATCAGTGCCATCCTTCACTAAATGGGCAGCACGGTGGCACAGTGGTTAGCACAGCTGCCTGACAGCGCCAGGGACCCGGATTCGATTCCCGGCTTGGGTCACTGTCTGTCTGGAGTTTGCACGTTTTTCCCCACGGTGTCTGCGTGGGTTTCCTCCGGGTGCTCCGGTTTCCTCCCACAGTCCAAAGATGTGCGGGTTAGGTTGATTGGCCATGCTAAATTGCCCCTTAGTGTCAGAGGGATTACTGGGATAGGGCCTGGGTGGGATTGTCGTCAGTGCAGGCTTGATGGGCCGAATAGCCTCCTCCTGCAGTGTTGGGATTTTAGGAAATGGCTTTCCAGAAAAGAACAATTTGGAGCAAACATTCTCCGGAAAGGAGTAGTTATTCCAAAGTGCTACCACATTAAGTTTTTAAAAAGTCAGTAGCAGTTTAGAATAGCTGAAATAACTTGGCAATGATAGACACATGGAAGCAGTTTGTACTCATGTAGAAGTGTCACTGGAGGGGTTCAGCTAAATTATGTTAAACCTGATTAATGTACACAAAAGCAAATTTGCTATTTTACAAGATGTACCCGATTATCATGACTTCAACCCACTTAAGAACAGAAGAAACTTTGTTTAACACACTGAAAAAGGAGAGAGAGTTTAAAGTAAATAGTCCCTTTCCTTTGAAAGCCACTCCCAGCAATATTTCAAAAGCCTCACTTTATTCTTTAGGTTTCCTGTAATAAGTTTCATTCCTGGCACCCCTCAGGGAAATTGGCTGAACCACCAGCCAAAAGGAAATTCATTCTGCCATCCAGAAATCTAATCGCCGGATTGGGATGAAGGGCTGCAAATCCCAATATTATCTACAAAAACGATGAGTGATGTTTGCAGGTAGAAAGTACAAGCAGGTGTTGGCTCTGCCTCTGTGGGTAGCATTCTTAGTGAGTCAGAAGACTGTTTGTTCAAGTGATTTCAGTACAAAGATCTAGGCCGACACTCACTGCACACTAAAGGGCTTGTGCGCCTTCTCAAAAGGATGGGAAAGATCCCAACCAGCACCCTGTTGGGATAGAGACAGGGTGTTCCCCCTGCGGTCCTGGCCCAAGTTTGACCCCTTTTCTAACATCATTAAAATGGGGCAGCAGTGTTTAGCACTGTGGCCTCACAGCGCCAGGGACCCGGGTTCAATTCCGGCCTCGGGTGACAGTGTGTGTGGAGTTTGCACGTTCTCCCTGTGCCCACGCGAGTTTCCTCCAGGTGCTCTAGTTTCCTCCCACAGCCCAAAGATGTGGTTAGGTGGATAGCTGTGCCAAATTATCCCTTAGTATCCCAAGCTTTGTAGGTTAAGGGGATTAGTGCAGCGACTGTGTGGGGTTATGGGGATAGGGCAGGGGATGCGCCTGAGATGCTCTGTCAGAGAGTCAGTGCAGACTTGATGGGCCGAATAGACTCCTTCTGCACTGTAAGAATTCTGATTCTATCAAAACAGATTATCTGGTCACTACATTGCTGCTATTGGGATCTTGCTATGTATAGGTTGGCAGTCAGTCACTGTTGTACTAAACTCAAGATTCAAAAATGCTTTGGTATGTTCAGGGGATGTGGGGGCATCGCTGGCTGGACCAGCATTTATTGCCCATTCCTAACTGCCCTTGAACTGAATAGACCATTTCAGAAGGCATTGCTGAGAGTCTGGAGTCACATATAGGCCAGACCAGGGAAGGGTGGAAGGTTTCCTTCCCTAAAGGGCATGAGTAAACCAGATGGGTTTTTATGACAATCGACAATGGTTTCATGGTCATCAGTAGACTTTTAATTCCAGATATTTATTGAATTCAAATTTTGCCATCTGTCCTTGTGGGATTCGAATCCGGGTCCCCAGAGCATTACCCTGGCTCTCTGGATTAAGAGTCCAGTGACAATACCACTATACCGCCGCCTCTGTCTGATAGGCTAACAGTCGAGAGAGCCATGACCACAGCAACAATAAATCTCATTGTTACAAAACAAAAACATCACAAGTATATTTCGTCATCAATCAGTTCAATAAAGCACCAAAAAGCAAAGGGGTTAAGTGGGATGGTACCATCCTATTTATTGTATTTGTTCAGATGCAAGACGTGCATCAAAACTCGAGACTTAAAAGCTCCAAACCAAGTTGACGAGAAATCTTTAAATCAAAGTATGTCACATTTGAGTGCACACTTTTTCCTCTTACTAATCGCCTTCACTCATCCTGTCACCCAGTCCTACTATGAAACCTACAGGAAGTTACACAGCGTTCTGGTAACCTTTATGTTGGTTGGTCACCCTAGACAGGATCCAGATGGGATTCAGGGTTACTTGGTATGGTGTTGGCATAATCCCAGAGAGAGGCAGCTCCTACCACTGGCTGGTTAATCGACAGCACTTCAGAGTACCATGGACCTACCGGCAAAGGTCCCCAACCAGTTACAGAGTGAGCCCTGGTTCTAATCATGCATCAATCACACAGGAATGACAGGCAGATGGCTTGCTACTTGTGGGATAAAAGTCTTTTCTTTTAAAGAAACGTTCAAGTGCAATGTTGCAGTCATTAGGGTAAATCTATTCATGTATCTCCTTGAAAGACATGCCACGACATCACTTTTGAATTGAGAATCAAAGGGAACAACGTTTTAGTTCATTTCTCTTTGTTATGAGGCCGGAAAGATGATCTTGGGTTGTATAATATTTCAGAGTTGTGGAAGAGAAAGGCCATGCGGGAGGGGTGGGGGGTGGAAGAGGAGAGAAAGAGACTGACAAAGTCTTAAAAGGACACATTTACACAACAGCTGCAGTGTATAGCAGCCTCCTTGCTGTAACATGAATCCAGAATTTGCTCAATGAACCTAACCCGCATTAAGATATAGCAACAGGAATACAGGACACAGTGGCTTGCTGGAGTCAGGGGTGCAGTATTTATTTCATTTCAGCTCAAACTCACATTGATTACAAGACCAGAAGATTCGGTGCAGAATTAGCCCATTTGGCCCATCAAGTCTGCTCCGCCATTCAATCATGGCTGATAAGTTTGTCAACCCCATTCTCCCACCTTTTCCCTGTAACCTTTGACCCACTGACCAATCAAGAACCTACCATCTGTCTTAAATACACTCAGTGGCCTGGCCTCCACAGCCTTCTGTGGCAATGAATTCCACAGATTCACCACCCTCTGGCTGAAGAAATTCCTCCTCATCTCGGTTCTAAAGGCTCATCCCTTTACTCTGAGGCTGTGTCCTCAGATACTATTCTCTCCAACTAATGGAAACATCTTCCCCACATCCACCTCTCTTTTTTCTTCAAAGTTCCCTTTCATAGAAACAGAAAAAATGAGTAGGTCATTCAGCATTTCAAGTCTGTTCCACCACTCAACATAATCATGGTGAATCCTCTATCTCAACGCCATACTCCAGTGCTGTCAAATAAATATTGGCCAGGATACGGGATTGAACGCCTTTATTCTTAAAAATAATGGCATGTTGTCTTTTCTGTCCACCTGAGAAAACAGACAGGGCTTTGGTTTAATGTCTCATTTGAATGACGGGCCCTCCAACAGTGCAGCACCTCCTCAGCATTGCATTGGAGTGTCCCCCTGGATTATGGGCTTGTGTCATTGGAATGGGACTTGAATCCACACCCTTAAAGCCTCATGTGCACCCCCTCAGTACTGGTTTAATACATCACGGCAATGGAATCCAAATGCTTCACGAAAACATTGATTAAAATGTTGGCACTGCTCCACATCTTAACCCAACAGGTTGGTGACGACAACCCAGTTTTAGTGAAGACACATGAAACCAATAATGATCCTCTGATGCAGTTTGCTCCTAGTAAAACACCATTTAAAACCTGTCAAATCAGACCTGATCATGTGTGAACAATGACTGTGGATTTGCATGGAATGCTGGAATCAGATATGCATTGGTCTTGGTCATGCCCTATTTCGCTACTTCACACAATCACCAGTATAGGACAAGACAAATTTGCACTTTAATACTGTCCCATCTTCGCATGACTTGCCCATGTGACATGTTCCTCGTGGAATGTGGGTGCGCCTCTGGGTACACCCGCCAAGAAAACGGTAATTGGTGTTTACATGGGAAGGGCACAGAAAGATACTGTGACAGTTTAGCTTCAAGATCAATCAGCAGAATAGTCAGAGTGCCTCTTAAGTTTCATAAATACATTATTCTATTCCTGGTAATCCCACCGTGCAGAACAATTTAGTTTTGTTATTTAAGTAGATGGATTGGCCATGCTAAATTCCCCCTTAGTGTCAGGGAGATTAACAGGATAAATATGTAGGGCTATGGGGATAGGGCCTTGGTGGGATTGTTGTCAGCGCAGGCTTGACGGACCCAATGGCCTCTTTTTGCACTGTAAAAATTCTATGATTCTACATGCAGAGGGGTAAAATACAAATTGCAATGAAACCTTGAAGCGGATGAGTAATTTAGGAAAAATCAGTTTCTGAAATCATTCATTTTCTGAGTCTGCAAACATTTGGACCTGAACAGAATGATGATCAACACAGGAAAACAACCCATATCATGTGTAGCATCACCTGCTGGTTAATCAAAGGCATTTTATCTTTTAGGTGTACATCTTCAAGCACAAGACCCTGGGTTCAACTTGTTCAATGTTCAACTTCAATGCATCTCTTCTATGCCAATACCTCAAGGCCATTCCCCGACGGTGGCACAGTGGTTAGCACTGCTGCCTCATAGCACCAGGAACCCAGGTTCGATTCCCGGCTGGAATGACTGTATGGAGTCTGCATGTTCTCCCAGTGTCTGAGAGAGTTGCCTCCCACAGTCCGAAAGACGTGCTGATCGTGCTAAACTCTCCCTCAGTGTAGCCGAACAGGCGCCGGAGTGGGACGACTAGGGGATTTTCACAGTAACCTCATTGCAGTGTTAATGTAAGCCTACTTGTGACACTAATAAATAAACTTTAGTTAGCACACAGTCACTATTAACCATCACTGCCATCTGAGCCAATTCCTTTTGGACACTGGGATGGAAGCTCTGAAAGCCAGGAAAGTTAGCTACTTTGATCTTCACTAACATACCCACGTCCTCTCATGGTTTTAATGATTTAATCTACATTCATTTTTAAAATTCGATCCCCAATTCTGGCATTCTCTACCACCATTTGTCAGAAAGACAATACACCAAAGGGAAGGTGATGGCCTAGTGGTATTATTGATAGACTATTAATCCAGAAACTCAGCTAATGTTCTGGGAACCTGGGTTCGAATCCCGCCACGGCAGATGATGGAATTTTAATTTTTTTTAAAAATCTGAAATTAAGAATCTACCGATGACCATGAAACCATTGTCGATTGTTGGAAAAACCCATCTGGTTCATTCATGTCCTTTTGGGAAGGAAATCTGCCATTCTTACCCGGTCTGGCCTACATATGACCCCAGAGTCATAGCAATGTGATTACCTCTCAACTGCCCTCCAAGGACAACTAGGGATGGGCAATAAATGCTGGCCAGCCAGCAACACCCATGTCCCACAAAATTACAAAAAATGAACAGCAGTGGTTCAAGGCAGTGGTGAGCCACCACCACCTTTGAGGGCTATTAGGGAAGGGCAATAAATGCCTAGAGCTATTTTATTACATTGAAGTTGATACCTTGTGCATTATATTTCAAGATACACTTCCTTTTTAGTTCCTATACACCCTTATTGGATTCTCCGAAATCCTCAATCTTTATGTATTTCCTATCTTGTTTCTTGGTTAAAACATTTAAATATTTTGTATGCACAATATTCAATGACAATATTCAACATAGAACAGGGAGTTCTTTAGACCAATGTTGCTCCTTCAATTAATACCAAAAACAAATACTGAACAGAGTCAGGTAACGCAGCATTCATCGCCTTTATTGTTTGAGGGATCTTGAGTGTGTACTAAGTTAGCTGTTATGTTTGCCAATGTAAATCATGCAAAGACAGTTACGATGGTGAATAGGACATGATGGAAGGAGGATAAGTAGAATGTTCAATGGGCTAAAGTTTACAGAAGGACCAGCCAGGGCAGCATTCGATAAATCAAGCTTAGACTGACTGCTTCAGCAGCAGACATATTCAAAAACAGGAGCTTCCAGAGAGGTCGGCATAGATCTGTGAGGTGATAGTTTCTATGCCGTGAAGGGAAAGAGTGTACATGCAATGGTAACTTGCAGGGATAGACAGGGTGGAGATGGTGTTGTAATGAGGGAGAAAAACCCAGGAATTATACCAAAAAAAAAATTGGACTTCAAAAAAGACCCGAGTTGTATATTTTGAAAAATGGACAGGGACTTGAAGATGGTTGAGAAGGTACAACAAGCCACTGACAGGAATGGTTACAGGGGATTTCTCCAAGGAACAATGGCTGCTCCATCAAATAAAGGAGATGAATGCTGAAATACCCTACTCTGTCAGCATGTGTTTTTGGTATTAATTGAACATTGGTCAAAAGAACCCTTCCTATGCTTCCAGACAATGTACCTGTAAAACCACTTAAAGACTGATACCCATCTCCAGTAAAGACCTAGGGACACAATGCCATCTCACCTCCAAGATCCTGGGTACAATGGCTAGACCATTCCTGTTCTCTTGGGATACACATATCTGGGTGTTAAAAGTCTACTTACTTAACCAAGAGAAAATGCTGGAAAATCTCAGCAGGTCTGGCAGCATCTGTAAGGAGAGAAAAGAGCTGACATTTCCAGTCCAGATGACCCATTGTCAAAGCTTTAACAAAGGGTCATCTGGATTGGAAACGTCAGCTCTTTTCTTTCCTTACAGATGCTGCCAGACCTGCTGAGATTTTCCAGCATTTGCTCTTTGGGTTTCAGATTCCAGCATCGGCAGTAAATTTGCTTTTATCCACTTAACTGCCTGGCAATGCCTGGCTGCTGCTGTTGTTTTGTCTGTGTGCTGTGACAAAAGCAGCTGAGAGTTTGCCACAAAAGAGAACACAATAACTGAGGCAGAGCCCCTGCAAAGATTGGCAACTTTTGCAGGAACCTCTTTCTTTTTTGGAAGTCAACATGCCAGCAGAAGGATCGCAGCTGGGGAAGAACCGAAATCTCTACCAAAAAAATCCAACTACAGGACCGAAGATTCAGCTTTTATCAGCAGAAGCCAACATATTGACAACAATCGTAACGGCCACAACTCGTCATCATCTACTCACAATTCAGGGACCATTCTATATGACTTCTGCAGATGAAGAAATCCATGAACTTCTCAGTTACAGATGGAAGGATGGGTGGTGGATACAAGAAGCATTTTGGGAGGCTAGTGTTATTTGCACTCTCCAGGATGACCCGAGATTGACCATTTTGGCAGAGGCCTGATTAAACTCAATGCAATAAAGATGCTCTATAAAAGGTGGTTTGTTTTTTTTTATCTGGCACGGTCGGATGAGAACAACAGCAGCAAATATTACCACTTGCTGATGAGCAACCTGCAAAAATATTCCAGGTATGGGAAACAAAACACTACTTTCATACCATCTGTATCACCAAGCACTCCCAGCTCTGATAAACTGTTTAAAAAATAGAGTGTGAAAACACATAACATGAGCCATAAATCCTGATAGGGAGGTAATCGAGTCAGATTGCCACTCCACTTGAAAGTTCCCATCTTAAAATCCAGGCGGCCCTCTCACACCAAACCTTCTGTCTCAGGCCGAGTGAGGTTTGGGCAGTGCAGAATGTCCCCGAGACCTAGCTTAGAAGGTAAGGAAGTCTCATTCCTGATTTTATAGCACTTGCTGCCATAAACCAGGTAAGTGTAAAAGGTTCAGCCAGGTTTAAAGGTCTTTGACATGGTCGAGTCAGGTCAGTTTTAGGAGGGAGGGGGCAAAATAGTCACTACAGCGGTTTTAGAGGGTGGGGGGAGTCCCGTGAGAACTTACCACTAGCTGCTAATCAGCCTGCAAAAATATTCCAGGTATGGGAAACAAAACATGACTTTCATACCATCCGTATCACCAAGCACTCCCAGCTCTGATAAACCGTAGTCAGAAAGAGAGAGAGTGTGAAGACACAACATGGGCCGTAATTTCCAATAGAGTGGCAATCGAATCGGATTGCCACTCCAAGTTTGAAGGAATTTTAATTCTTTCTGGGTAACTATTGACCTAACACAGCCAGCCAGAATCACCTGAAGGTAGAAATTGAAATCACATTTTTGAATAGTTCCCAGCGCAGGGCAATTGCCCATTGAAGGTTTCCATTTCCTGGTCAATTGTCATGCAAACCCACCCCCTCTCCCTTCAGTATGGCACCCTGGACCTCTGATGGTAAGGCCCAATATGTTTACACCTTAGCTTCAAGAGCCCCAACAATTGCATTAGTACCTCCCAGTTCAGGCAGACTGTCACATCTAGGCAAGACATGATTGCACAGATTGTAAAAGGCTCCTATATGTTTCTATCTTGGGCCCTACCCAGAAGGGCAGGTTTGAACATTTGTTGCCCTATATTGGGTATGGAGAAGATAGGGAGCTCAAAGTTGGCCGAGGACAGGCAAACATAAATAATTTGCCACAACACTCTCTACTGCCCATTCATGGAGACATTTATTTTATTTGAAGTTTATTTATTTGTGTCACAAGTAGGCTTACATTAACACTCCAATGAAGTTACTGTGAAAATCCTGTAGTCCCTACACTCCAGCGCCAGTTCAGATACACAGAGGGAGAATTTAGCCTGGCCAACACATCTAACCAGGACGTCTTTAAGACTGTGGGAGGAAACCCATGCAGACACGGGGAGAATGTGCAGACTCTGCAGAGACCATGACCCAAGCCAGGAATCGAACATGGGTCCCTGGAACTGAGGCCGCAGCACTAACCACTGTGCCGCCCACCCAAGGTCTCCAGATGAGATCTTACCTGCCCAAGAATCGTTGAACGGAGACCAAAAAGACAAGAGTGAGAGAGAAACAGTAATTCAGGCTGCACTGGGAAAGATAGAAGTATTATTCAAACCATCCGGAAAGAACCAAGCTCTTCCAAGCCCGGCGGCAGCAGATTAACGTGCATTCAAAGCCAATACAAAATTCCTCGTACATTTTATCATTCTTTTCTAGATTATTCTAGTGAGGACATTTTCAATGGAATAGAGTTAATATAAAAAGTACAGAATGTACTGGATTCACTGACCTGAACCCAGAAAATTATCAAGCAAATTGTTTCCATGCTGCAATGTGTACCCATCTTTCAGATTGTAATCTCTGACCTACAGGAGGCAACAATATTAATCTTATCTGAAACCTCTCCCCCAGCACAGTACAGCCCTGTTCTCCTGCACAATGTACAGGATTTGAGCCAGCTACATTATCCCAATTCATATTTCATAGTGAAGTGGTTGCTCACCAGGCTTGACTCATCTATACAAATGTTGCCATGTGCGCTCTCGGGATAGATTTCAATACCACAATGACTCAAGTGCCATGCCAAGTTCTCCCAACGTTGCAAAATGTATATTTAATTTTTTTTGTCAGAAAGTAACCCTGAGAAACCATTCACAGCAGTTCAGCAGGTTTATTCAGAATCTCTCCGCACTGGAAGCACTTGCAAATCAGAACAAGGGCGTAGCAACTTGGTAACGGGAGGCTCAACTCTGATGAGAGTACAACTGGCGTGTCTTTTTTACCTCAATCATGGAATAAAGAGCAGGGTGTGGTCAAACAGTCTAACTGCCCTACGCACAGTAAAATTAGAGAAATTAAAAATGAGAGAAACGCTCGCAAGTGGGATTAGGTGGGCAGGTCAGGGCATTTCACGTGTCAGCGTGAAGGACCTCTGCTGCACTGTAGTATTGTGTGAAATTACTTCACGGGGGACCATTTTTCAGGAGAAACCAACTACAATTCTTTGAAAACGGATATTTGTAACACTGCCCACGCACAAGAACACATTCTTGATGGAATATACAAAATCATTCTAAATTGGCCATTTGTTAATTTTTTTTTCCATAAAATCTTAAAGTTTATTTATTAGTGTCACAAGTAGGCTTACATCAACACCGCAACGAAGTTACTGTGAAAATTCCCTAGT
Source organism: Mustelus asterias (assembly GCF_964213995.1). NCBI lineage: Eukaryota > Metazoa > Chordata > Chondrichthyes > Carcharhiniformes > Triakidae > Mustelus > Mustelus asterias. The sequence goes on along the minus strand of NC_135813.1, from coordinate 28,878,768 downwards.
GGCCACACTCTGGCGCCTGTTCGGGTACACAGAGGGAGAATTTAGCATGGCCAGTGCACCTAACCAGCACGTCTTTCGAACTGTGGGAGGAAATCTGAGCACCTGGGAGGAAACCCACGCAGACACGGAGAGAACATGCGAATTCCACACAGACAGCGACCCAAGCTGGGAATCGAATGCAGGTTCCTGGTACTGAAGCAGCAGTACTAATCACCGAGCCATCATGACGCTCACCAAGGTTTAGACAGCAGCCCCCTGACTACTGACCAAGAAACTTTATGAATGACCTCAGTAGCACGGACCGTTGCATAAATGGTGGATTGCTTATAATTAAAGAGCCATTTGTTCTGCTGCAATGGTTACACGATGCATGTTTAGCTAGCTTTAAGTGGAAGGCAATTCAATTTCTTTAAATCGAAGTGGCCTACACATTAATATATTAGACATTTATTTGCATCCTAGTAACAGAACAAGGCTGGATTAAACAAAGCACCAAGCTATGTACTTTTCAATGGCATTGTTTATATTTGCAAATATTCTTTTCACTCGACTGAATACACGATGGGAGGTGATTGTGCCTAGAACTCCAGCACAGCCACTCTGAGTAAAAGGTTCTCAGGCTAATACAGTGAGTCAAAGAACCAAGAATTGAGCAAGTGAGTCCAAGACCCTGGTCTATAGATCAAGCCCAAAATGGGGTGCAATGCCTTACCTTGTCAGCTTGGATTTTTTTTTAAAGTCTCTCTTCTGGGGACCATGAATTGGATTTTGAATTTGGTATTGGGAGCAAGTAAGGAATGGATTTGGGTTTGCCTGGCCCATTCTGAGCATTGGCTTTGTAACTTTAAGGATGGATTAAGAAAATCTTTTAAAACACTCTGAGATGGAGGTGTTTGACAGACCATCACACACCCACATGATGGATGTGTTTTCCAAAATGGAGTTTGGGGAGGGAATCCACAACTGGATCCAACCGGTCTACACAAACATCAGTAGCGCAGTTTCAATCAATGGGTGGGAATCTTTCAGGTCAAATCTGGCGTCAGGCAGGGCTGCCCTTTCTTCTGTCCCGTTTGCGTTGTATACAACCTTTGCGGAGTCCATCAGGAAGGACCCAGGCATAAGAGTGACGATCCCAGGCAGCAGAGGCACACGGGTCAAAGTTGCCCTGTGCATGGATGACGGTGCCGTCTTCTACTCAGATCCATCGATGCACAGATTCCCAAACGTCTACAACCAGTTCAAACTGGCTCTGGGAACCAAGGTAAACTGGGGCAAGGGCGCAGCCACGTTCTCTGGGAACTGGGCTGACCGATCCTTTGCCCCCTTCACCAAGTCAGATTACCTGAAGATAATGGGGATATGGCTCAGAGCAGCTGGGGCACGTGCCAAGTTAAAGCAGAAACTGGGACTGTTGGAGCAACGTTCCCTCTCCACTGCGGGGAAAAGAACCTGGCCATCATGTGGTTTTCAGATTTTATATGAATAATGTATATTTTGGCAAGATAACATACGTCCCTGAGCATTTTATTAAGAGGTAGAGTGTCTGCAAAGATATATGTAGACAGTTTGTGAGCGGGCAAAAATTTGGCAGATGGAGTATAATGTGGGAAAATATGAACTTTGGCAGGAAGAATGTATATTATAAAGAGAGATTGCCGAACCCGGATTTGGTTTAAATCAAGCCCAAGATGGGGTGCAATGCCTTATCTCGTCAGCTTGGATCTTGTTTATCTCTCCTGGAGACCATGAATTGCAATCACTGAGTTTTTTGAAGAAAGCAAATGGATTCGGGCTTGCTCGGTCCAATCCGTGCATTGGCTTTAATTAACGTACTAAAGGATGCATGAAAGCTTGGGACAGCTGCCGCAGAGGTGCAAAAGGTCACTGTCATAAAGACCTTTCGGCCGTAGTGTGCCAAGGGAAGGGGAATTGTATAGAACTCCCCCCAGGGCTGTGTGACTCACATTGAAGGAATGTGATAAATATTACAGGTGTCACAACCATATGGAAGCACCTCAGAGTGCAACTTGATCTATGTAGATAACTTAAATACCTTTGTAATGACTATTTTGAAATGTCTGTAATGTTTTCTTGATCGTATTGAAGCACCTCAGAGCCCAACTCGATCGATGTAGAAAACTCGAGTATTATTGCACTGAGCTGGCCGCTTTGAAATGTTTGTCCTATTATTTCAGATATTTTACAAATAAAGTATATTCTTGCAAAACTAAAAGACATCTGCTGGATTCTATGATTAAATCTCAATTGTAGATTTCTCATGTACCTGGCGTATGGAGCAGATCATGTCCACTGCAGATCACCCAGCACAGAAACCGCACTGTGCTTCTGGACACACTCTGGCTGTGAGTAGATGGATTATTGCCTATACCTAGCGAAGGACTTCCCAGTGATGCTGCGGAGTGAGATGTCCCTGTAGTTGTTGCAGTCTCCTCTTTTACCTTTTTTCTACAATGTGATGATTTTTGTGTCTCATCTCCTGTGGAATGGATCCTACCCTCCAGCAGAGGAGGATGATGAGATGAAGGTGTGGCAGTAGATGGGGCTTTCCGGGAAGGAGCAGTTCAGTTGGAATTCCATCCTTGCTGGTGCCTTTCTGCTCACTCAGCGATCAATGGCCTTTTCCAGCTCAAGTGATGAGGCTTCCTCGCCCAACTTAACCATGGGAGGAAACTGCAGAAGAACGTCAGAGACTGGGAGATATCTGTCTCACGGCAGTAAAGCTCAACAATGTTCAACCCAGCGCGACACCTGTTTATCCGACTGTTGAGTAATTCACCCAACTACCAATCTCAGGGATGTAACATTGCTGATGGTAGCACCAAACACCCCCTTGTTCCTGCCATTCGCAGCATGTAGATTTTGGTTGCCAAAGGCAGTTTGGATTTCTTGACATAGGCTAATCCAGTATTTATTTACACTTTATCTCCCGATCCTTTAGACCTACTGCATTGGCTAGTTTCAAGGTATGCAGAGTCTCGCTGTTTGATGTACGTTATGCATCAGGTAGTCTTTGCATTTTATTTCAATGACCAATGTTATTTCTGCTGAGCGAGCCTCAAACAAATCTCTGTTGTGGGTTCCGCCTTTACAAATGTTGCTGCTGCTGTGTCAGAAATGATTGAACTCAGTGACTTCCAAACTTCATCCATATCATGCTGATTCATAAAGTTTCATTGAAGTGACTGCAAAGTCTTTCAGTAATTTATGTTTTATTTTCCATTATAAATTAATTTCATGAACTAATTTTGAGTTCCTGTCCAGAGATCTGGAATTTAGGTGAAATGTCACAGATGGTGCTTTTAAAGAGGGTCACTGCAGTCCTGAAAATGACGGTAGGGTAGATACAAGAAGGGTGTTACCGATGGTAGTAGCTGTGGCTTTGGGGGTGGGGAGAGAGTCCAGAACTACAGGTCATAGTCTAAGGATAAGGGATAAGCCTTTTAACACCGAGATGATGATAAATGTCTTCACCAGAGAGTGGTAAGCCTATGCAATTCACTACCACAGAAAGTAGTTAATGCCAAACCATTGTATGTTCTCAAGACAGAGTTAGATAGAGCTCAAGTGAGTGCAGAGGAGATTTACCAGGATGCTGCCTGGTTTGGAGGGTAGGTCTGATGAGGAAAGGTTGAGGGAGCTGGGGCTGTTCTCTCTGGAGCGGAGGAGGCTGAGGGGAGACTTAATAGAGGTTTATAAAATGATGAAGGGGATAGATAGAGTGAACATTCAAAGATTATTTCCTCGGGTGGATGGAGCTATTACAAGGGGGCATAACTATAGGGTTCATGGTGGGAGATATAGGAAGGATATCAGAGGTAGGTTCTTTACTCAGAGTGGTTGGGGTGTGGAATGGACTGCCTGCAGTGATAGTGGAGTCAGACACTTTAGGAACATTTAAGCAGTTATTGGATAGGCACATGGAGCACACCAGGATGATAGGGAGTGGGATAGCTTGATCTTGGTTTCAGATAAAGCTCGGCACGACATCGTGGGACGAAGGGCCTGTTCTGTGCTGTACTGTTCTATGTTCTATGTAAGTGAGAGTCAGTGAAGGAGGTGCAGCTTTAAGCATGTGGAATTAAGGCCTAACCTATTCGACAAACATCACCAAAACTTCCTTACATTCAGTGTGGATTGAAGCAGTGAAGCGGACAGCTGCTAATGCAGGTGAAACCTAGTGGGGCTTTGATCCCTTTTACATCTTTCGCTTCACTGTGCAAGACACTACGGAGTAACTGGCTTTTCTACTTAGTGTTTTCTTGAAGCTGGACATTGGGGCATTTGTTTTAGAAAGGGAAACAAAACAGCAACTGAGATTAGATTCTTTCCCCAAAAAAGGAGGAAAAACATTCCCAAATGAATTGGATAAACAAGAACGAGGAATCAAATGTTGTGATGTAAACAAATATTAAATACATGCCCACTGGGAACTCTGGCCCGCAGAGCTGACAGAGATTTGATCGGCTAAAGTGGTGTTCTACGAGTTCCACTAAATTAGCGTACACAGCCATGTTTTACCGTTACGTGGCAATACAGTGGTGCAATCAATATTGTGGGCAGGAATTTCCATGTGACCAGTGTTTTGTATTGGTCGGCAGCAGGATTTTCCAGTGCTGCCGTGGCCCATGCGTGTTTTTCCTGTTGGAGAGAGCCCCGGTCACCAAGATTGAAAAATTCCACCAGGAGTCACCTGCATGCTTCACACTTTCAGACTCGACGCCTATGCTTCTTGGACCACAAAGCCTTTTGTGGCGGCACAGTGGTTAGCACTGCTGCCTCAGTGTCAGGGAGCCGAGTTCAATTCCAACCTTGGGTCACTGTCTGTGTGGAGTTTGCACGTTCTCCCCGTGTCTGCGTGGGTTTCCTCCGGGTGCTCCAGTTTCCTCCCACACTCCAAAGATACGTGGGTTTAGTTTGATTGGCAATGCTAAATTACCCCTTAGTATCAAGGGAATTGGCAGGGCAAATACATGGGGTTACGGGGATAGGGCCAGGCACGATGGGCCAAATGGCCTCCTACTGCACTATAGGGATTCTATTTTCTCCATTACCAATTGAAGGAAGATTTTTAAATTAAAAAATAATGCTGGCCGAATTATGAAGTAGCCTTTCATCACAGTTTGTAATCACAGAAATGGCTTTAATGGAGCGCTCGAGTCTACTGTTCAGTATTTTTATTTAAATGATGGAATTGGAGGATGTTAACAGTGGCTCAACATGACACGCCCAAGTCAGAAGATTGTGCAGCCATGTCCCAATGCAGAAGCTTCAGCACAAAAAACAAGGCTGTCACAGCAGTGCGACACCGAGGGAACGCTACATGGTTGGACGTGCTGTCTTTCAGGCGAGACACCACGTCAAAAGCCTCATATGCCTCCTCAGACAGAAAAGATCCCATTATCCTAATGCAGACAAGAGCAGAGAGTTCTCACCAGCAACCTGACCAATTTTACCCTTCAACCAACACCACAAACAGTTTGCTCCTTGAGAGAACTTACTGTGCATAAATTAGCTGCATTACAACGGTGACTATATTTCATTAGCTGTACAGAATGTGTGCCAAGATCCTGATACTCAATAAATACTTTAAATTGTAGGAAGATTTGTATTAAAATAAAATTCCAGCAAAACTATTGATCTGGAATTGGTCAGAATATAGTTGTTTGTTTTGATAAAGTACATCCAAATCCCATTAATCTGGTAACTAAACTAAACCACGCCCATCATCTTTGTAGTAGGACTAGTTGTTTCTATGTACAACAATTGCCCACCACAGCTTCAACAAAATGAACCGCGTCAGCTACACACAGATGCGTGAGCAAAAACCATCTTGTTCTGTTGACTAGGCTTAATTAAGGGTCAAAAGAGGTCTGATCAGCTTCACATAATGGGGGGCCAATGATGGCAGGTCACCAGCTGTACCGAGGGTTCTGTCAAGTTGCCAATTCCTTTTGTTGCTGTATCAGTTTCCACTGATGAGTTTGCAACAACAAAAAGAGTCCTGTTAGCAACAAGGTTTTTTTAAACAAATTCATGTTTAGGGTGGCAAGTTGGCACAGTGGGTTAGCACTGCTGCCTCACAGCGCCAGCGGCCCAGGTTCGATTCCCGGCTTGGGTACTGTGTGGAGTTTGCACATTCACCGTGGGTTTCTTTCGGGTGCTCTGGTTTCCTCCCACAGTTCAAAAGGTGTGTGGGTTAGGTGGATTGGCTATGCTAAATTGCCCTGTCGTGTCAGTGGGACTAGCTAGGGTAAATGCATGGGGCTATGGGGATAGAGTCTGGGTGGGATGGTGATTGGTGCAGACCCAATGGGCCGAATGGCTTCCTTCTGTAGGATTCTATGAACCTGCGGTGTCAATCCAAAATTGGATTTATAATTGCTTCATATCAAGAAAGATTTTGCACACTCATGGTGATTGTGAATACGATACCATACCAACTAGAGAGACTAAAGTCAAGATGGTGGATCCAAAGAAAAAAAAGTGTTGCCAATGGCAGACATGTTAGGTTTACTACTCCACAGCCTGAAACCTCCTTGTGCCTGTAATCTCAAGCTCTACAACCCCGAGATCCTTATTCCTCCAGTTCCTATCACGTCGGATTTTCATGACTATCACTCACATCCCTTCTCAGCACAATCTTTGGAAACACATCCCTAACACTTCCCGAATTTCTAATTCTCCCCCCTTTAAGATGCTGCCAAAGCCGACCACTACCTCCAGACATACAGGGAGCCTGTATATCTGGAGCACAATGTCAATCTCTGTTTGTTTGATAATGCCCCAGTGAAGTGACGTCGTGGAGGGAATTATATTGACTAGACAGACTACAGTCAAGATGGTGGATCTAAAGCCCATGCTGTCTTGATGTCAAGAAACGTTGCTCTAATTCCGGTCGCCCTTCTGCCAAGTTGTTCCTCCTCTTTCAGATACCACTTTGGTGACCATGGACTTCTATTGGATTGGTCCTTGGTTATGCTTGGCAAAGCACTGTAATGGTTTGCCATTCTCTTCTGCAGTATGGCAGGCCAGGAAACTCTGCCGCTCTTCGTATCTGCTGTCAGGTGCATTGGAAAGATTTACAGACTGATAATCAATCTGTTTGGCCACATTACAAATGGACCTTCCATGGCCACCAAGTCCTGGAGCTGGACTTGAACTCGGAGCTTCTGGCCCCGAGGTCAGGACACTTATCTCCCTGCTAAATCATTCGATGGCAAAACAGTTCATTTCAGCCGAGCCTCATTACCTCAAATTGCTTTATAAAATACAGTGACTGCACCTCAAAAAGGAAGATTGTAACATATAGGGCAGCCTCCAAAAACTAGGAATGGGGTGGCGATCTTACCAGCCGTTCACACCATGCTCTGGCTGCAGCGGGGCTGGAAAATTTGGCGCCCTGCCAAATCTCCGCTCACTGCAGCGGGATGGGAAAATCCCATCACGTGAACAGCCATAACATTCCGGCCTAGGTACTTTCCACAAAGCAGCCTAACAAAAAACAGCCTGCTGCAATAATGTTAATGCACCAACTCGGTAGATCCTGGTACAAGCCAGCACTGGCTTTTGGAAGAGGCCAACCGTTAACATGGCTGTCATCAGCTCCACCGATCTGTATCGCTTTGAATGATACAGAACCTCGGAGCAAAGGAATTGGTTTATTTTTGTAACCTGCCAAACTGGGTTTCAGTGGGCGGATACAAACCCGATTAAATATTGCCTTGAAACCAAAGCTGAACAAAAAAATCTCTCTCTGGCTTCAGCCAATTACATAATTACTCTGGACCGAATCCACAATGTTGCAGGCCACACCTACGCCTCAACAATACAGCTCCTTCAGCACCTGAGAGAGAGAAACTCAGGCCTGTTCGCTCAGACACAAGCCCAAGCACGTCGTCACATTGTGTCAAACAATAATGACTGTTAATATGGAACTGTTTATAATGGCGAGCACTTGCAAACAAGCGCTGGGTAGACAAAGATAATGAGTAGAAGCTGTGGGTAGACAGTCTGAACAAAAAGCAATTTTGTTTTGTTTCTAACAATTTTGTCTAATCTTCCATTTCATAGGATGAGGGTTTTTTTTGAAGTCAAATGTTTGGAGATGAAGCAAAAGAATGACAATTAGTGAAAAGAACTGATTAAAATGACAATTAAAAATACATCTTCTGAAAGTTCATTCCACACAAGAGCTTTTAACCAAGCAATATTTCCAAATACCAGAACTGTCACATCAATGGGATTTTCCACAGTAACTTCATTGCAGTGTTAATGTAAGCCTACGTGTGACACTAATAAACTAAACCCGATTACAAAACTGCAGTAAATTGTGGTTAACACAAAAGGCAAATCTGGATGGCATTCTACTGTTTGAAACCAAAAATAGGCACATTATAATCCTGCAATGAAGCAGTGTGTCCTCACACACACGCACAGGCACGCACTAGGGACCAGCAATAAACACAATCAGCATAAATTCTCCAGTCTCGCATGCCCCGCTGCCAGCAAGAATGGAGAATTTGGTGCTCTACCAAATCTCCATTCACTGCAGCAGGATTGGAGAATCCCAGTCACCGGCAAGGTCAGAGAATTCCGACCATCAACTAACATGGCCAGAAACATATCTTTTGATGAACAAAAACTACCCAAGTTCAAATCCAGAGCCACATGCACCTTTAATCTCAAGATTTAAATGTTTAACAGAAAGAACTCACTGAAAAGTCTTTGCAGACTGCAAAAGTTAAGCCAATATTAGGGACAAAATGCAGATCTGATACTTATTTGAAATTTATTTATTAGTGTCACAAGTAAGTTTACATTAACACTGCAACGAAGTTACTGTGAAAACCCCCTAGTCGCCACTCGCAGACGCCTGTTCGGGTACACCGAGGGAGAATTTAGCATGGCCAATGCACCTAACTAGTATGTCTTTCAGACTCTGGGAGGAAACCAGAACACCCAGAGGAAACCCACGTAGACACGGGGAGAACGTGCAGACTCAGTGACCCAAGCCGGGAATTGAACCTGGGTCCATGGCACTGAGGCAGCCGTGTTAACGACTCTGGCACCCGCACTAATTAGTTATTTGTATTCAACTTGGGTGAAGGCTAATAGGATGAGACGCTGGTCAGCTGAGAGGTCACAGAAATCCCCCTGTTATCTATGCCCTCAAAATTACTCATTAATAAAACAGATAATTTTTTCTTGCACTTTGCTAGGATCACATGCTCAAAAAGGATACACATAACTATAAAGAGAATTGAAAGATCAAATATTCGTGAATCATTGCCTAGACAAAACTGCAGATTGAGTTAAATAATTTATTATGTTCTGAAGGACTGAGGAACGTGACCTTCTGAATAAGATAAAGTTGGCCGTTGTACAGACAACAATCAAGATTCTGCCCTCCCCAACTAGTCCTATTCGGCATTGCTCAGATATCTTATGTATAACTCAAGCTTTAGCAAACTGCCCGTTCTCACCCTGTTTGCAAATGCTTCCTTCTCAGAGGAAGTTGACGAGTACTTTCTTTAAACCAACTCCCTCTCGTTTCTCCCAGGGTTTGTCGGGCAATACAGCAGGATATAGATAGGCTGGAAAATTGGGCGGAGAGGTGGCAGATGGAATTTAATCCGGATAAATGCGAAGTGATGCATTTTGGAAGAAATAATGTAGGGAGGAGTTATACAATAAATGGCAGAGTCATCAGGAGTATAGAAATACAGAGGGACCTAGGTGTGCAAGTCCACAAATCCTTGAAGGTGGCAACACAGGTGGAGAAGGTGGTGAAGAAGGCATATGGTATGCTTGCCTTTATAGGACGGGGTATAGAGTATAAAAGCTGGAGTCTGATGATGCAGCTGTATAGAACACTGGTTAGGCCACATTTGGAGTTCTGCGTCCAGTTCTGGTCGCCGCACTACCAGAAGGACGTGGAGGCATTGGAGAGAGTGCAGAGAAGTTTTACCAGGATGTTGCCTGGTATGGAGGGTCTTAGCTATGAGGAGAGATTGGGTAGACTGGGGTTGTTCTCCTTGGAAAGACGGAGAATGAGGGGAGATCTAATAGAGGTATACAAGATTATGAAGGGTATAGATAGGGTGAACAGTGGGAAGCTTTTTCCCAGGTCGGAGGTGACGATCACGAGGGGTCACGGGCTCAAGCTGAGAGGGGCGAAGTATAACTCAGACATCAGAGGGACGTTTTTATACAGAGGGTGGTGGGGGCCTGGAATGCGCTGCCAAGTAGGGTGGTGGAGGCAGGCACGCTGACATCGTTTAAGACTTACCTGGATAGTCACATGAGCAGCCTGGGAATGGAGGGATACAAACGATTGGTCTAGTTGGACCAAGGAGCGGCACAGGCTTGGAGGGCCGAAGGGCCTGTTTCCTGTGCTGTACTGTTCTTTGTTCTTTGTTCTTTTGCAGCCTTTTTGAGTTTTCACCTTTTATTCAGGAGCATGGCACCTTTGTCTTCAGCTCCAAATCCTGTTGGTTATGCACATGGGCCTGACCAACTTAGAAAATCTCAACCGCGAGTGCGTGGTTCTTTCCCAGCCGGTGGCATGGCAGGCCCAAGATTCGTTGGGTCCTGGAGATGCCAGAGCTGAAAAAGGTTAGTTTTAGTTTAATTATGTGAATTTTGAATCTTTTCTCGTGGCACCCTGGGGTGGCTTCAAGACACACTGGTTGAGAACCACTGATCTAAGGGGCAGAGTGATACAATGTCTCAACTACATGCTCCAGTTGGTATACTGGTAACTGGTGGTCAGCTATGGTTCAGTCGGTAGCGCATTAAGAGTTGGAACATTGTGAGTTCAAGTCCTACTCCTGAGACTGGAATATCATGTCTCGGCTGGGAACATAGTGCCGCGCTGAGGGGTGGCACCATTTGTCAGAGACATTAAAGCTGGTCTCATCTGCCCTCTGTGAAAGCGTTGGCATTATTTCCAAAGGGAGCAGGAGAAAACACCTCAATTTTCTAACTGACCAATAAAAAAAAGGTTAGTAACAGATCATCTCATCATTATCACTTAGTTGTTTTTATTCATTCTTTGGACATGGGCGTCGCTGGCTGGCCAGCATTTATTGCCCATCCCTAGTTGCCTTGAACCAAGTGGCTTGCTAGGCCATTTCAGAGGGCAGTTGAGTCAACCACATTGCTGTGGCTCTGGAGTCACATGCAGGTCAGACCAGGTAAGGACGAACGGGTTTTCTTCCCTAAATGACATTCGTGAACCAGATGGGTTTTTCCCGACAATTGGCAATGGTTTCATGGTCATCAGTAGATTCTTAATTCCAGATATTTTTTATTGAATTCAAATTCCACTATCTGCTGTGACGGGATTCAAAGAGCAGAAGGAATCCTGACTTGTTAAAATTCCAGAGGTTGAAGAGAATCCTTTGTCTAACATCTGGAAGAGATGGGAGGTATGTCACATGACCTCTCCCAAGCTGCTGAAACTTGTGGACTTGAACTCAGGCAATTGTTGTTTGACCCCCAAAGGGAAACAGTAGCTCCAGGCAAGTAGCCTGCACAGTCTATCATCTTACCGGGCGGCACGGTAGCACAGTGGTTAGCACTGCTGCTTCACAGATCCAGGGTCCCGGGTTCGATTCCCGGCTCGGGTCACTGTCTGTGTGGAGTTTGCACATTCTCCTCGTGTCTGCGTGGGTTTCCTCCGGGTGCTCCGGTTTCCTCCCACAGTCCAAAGATGTGCGGGTTAGGTTGATTGGCCAGGTTAAAAATTGTCCCTTAGAGTCCTGGGATGCGTAGGTTAGAGGGATTAGCGGGTAAAATATGTGGGGGTAGGGCCTGGGTGGGATTGTGGTCGGTGCAGACTCGATGGGCCGAATGGCCTCCTTCTGCACTGTAGGGTTTCTATGTTCTATTAGCTGAATTTTTGGATTAATAGTCTGGCGATCATACCACTCGGCCATCGCCTCCTCCCTTTGGGTCGATACAGCTCATGTTATACTCTGCATTACCTTCCTGAGCCAAGAACCATAGTTTAGAAGAAAGTTTACTCCAATTCTCCTCATCTGCGTTTAGATTACATTTAAAGTAGTAGCCAATTAGTTTGTATTGCCACTGCACAGACTCAATCCCCGTGCCCCCAGTCTGTCAGGCTTTACTGGGCACAAGAACACAGAGCAATATTACCAAAATAATTGAATAGACAGACAATAAAACATGTGGCTCACATTTGATTAAGAACTGCAGCTTGATGTGCCATCATTCAATCCACTTAACAGAAAATTCTCTTTCTATACAGAACATATCACTGCATGCATACACAATCCGTCAGTGTGTCTGGCAAAGATTAATTTTTTAGCTTCTCATCTTCAAAAGTATCCAAACGCAGGAAGTTTATGAATTAGTCAACAAGCAGAACCAAGTAGGAAATGACTGAAAACAGCCAAACGTTTTGATCCCATTTGAAGGGAATTGCCATCAAATGATCAGCCAAGGCTATATATATCCCTTGAACTTAACTGATTAACTTTGATCTTTAAGCGTTGGATTGCAACTTGCTATTCCCAAACTTGGGTTTCAATGACAAAATCTACCAGCTGTGGAACAATGCTTTCAGGTCTAAAATAGAAGTGTTAAAGAAAATTTTTCACTTAATGAAATGGCTTTAAATGATTGAAGCAAAATGCTTCAACTAATTAAGCAGAGAAGAGTGGTATAAATCATTTACTGTATTCTTGGTGTCTCATCTCTTCATCACCCCCCCCCACCTACCCTCCCACGCCTGTGAACTTTATTCAGCTGCTTGTATGGAATGCAGGCAAATAAAGCAATGAGGGAATGGTTCCTGCTCCAAAACAGGGAAAATGGAATAATGAAATGAAATTCTGACTGCATTTGTATAAACCAATTGCTAAAGGAAACATTTTGGGCTTAGCCAGTCACCACTACACCCCTGGCCCTACCTCCACTCCGGCAACTGACCCCTCCACCCATATCATTAAAATTAGCGTGGTGAGGAAACAAAGAACATTTTATACTTTGCAGCACAAATGGCCGTCCACCATAGAGGGTTAAGTATGGTAAAGGCAAAGTACTTGCAGAGGCTGGAATCTGAAACAAAAACAGAAAATACTGGAAAATCTCAGCAGGTCTGACAGCATCTGTGGGGAGAGAGTAGAGCCGAAGTTGCAAGTCTGGATGACCCTTCGGCAGGGCTGAGGGGTGGGGTGGGGTGCTGTAATTGATAGGAATGGCATAGACAAAAAGATGAAAGGAATGTAAACGATGATGATAAAGGCTGAGAATGACATGAAGAGTATGCATTAAGAGATTAAGAGTTAAGTATGGCGTTTGACTGCAAAAGGTGCTCTGTCTCACTAGCTCTAGGGAAAAGTGCTGCAAGAGCCCAGAAATGATGAGATTTCTCCATATATTCACACTCCAGTGGCAGGCTGGTTCAAAATATATGCACAAATGCACAAGATGTCCCAAGTTCAGGGTCTTTGACATTCAGGGTAACTTTTTCAAAAACACAATGATTCAAGATCATAAAGGAGTACTACCGTACTCAGCACCAGCCCTATTATATTTTCGCTGCAAAACAGGAACAGGAGTAAGTCATTCAGCCTCTTATACCTCATTGTCGATGATGGCTGAGCTGTATCTGAACTCCATCTACCCATATTAGTAACTAAGTACCGCTGCCTAACAAAAATCTCAGCTCGATTCTCTTCTGATTTGGTACCCACAGATTGCAATGGAGTGTTCTAGATTTTCACTACCTTTCATACAGAACACTTGCTGACATCACCCCTTAATAGCCGAGTTACATGCCTGTTTTGGACTCTTTTTTCCCCCCTTTGATTGTTGAGGGCTGGGGAGGAGGTTGGGGGTGCGGTTGGAGGGAAGGATCTCTCACTACACCGTGTCAAATGACAATCATCGTAAACACTGCAATTAAATCACCCTTAATTTCAAACACTGAAGGGAATACACGCCTAGTCTACAGAATACATGTCTAGTCTGTACAACCCATCTTCATAATTTAACCCCGGTGAGTCTGCAGTGCACCCTCTATCCTGGGAAATCTCTCTCATACACTTGAATTTCTTTTGTTCCTTCCTCAGAGATACCAAGACAATGCACGGCCAAGCCCCGAATCCATCTCCTTGCTCCAAAAACCAATTCAATTCACGGCCCACAGACAAGGGATATATCAGATCCAAACTGACAAGAACAGTTATAATACCCAATCATAGAATTATGGAATTCTCTACAGTGCAGGAGGTGGCCATTTGGCCCATTAAGCCTTCACCGACAACAATCCCACCCAGACCCTTTTCTCTCAAGCCCTATGTTTACCCCAATCCCCCTGACACTAAGGGCCAATTTAGCATAGCCAATCCACCTAACATGCACATCTTTGGTGTGGGAAGAAACCCACACAGACACAGGGAGAATGTGTGTGTGGAGTTTGCACAGACACCGAAGGCCGGGGATTGAACCCAATCCCTGGTGCTGAGAGACAGCAATGCTAACCACTGTGCCACCGTGCTAGCCCAGTCTTCTACTTGATCTTAGCCAGGACTTCCACTTGTTCAGACAACAGAAAGCATCAGCACAAATCATCCTTCCTGATGAACACTGTCTGTACCACTGTTGGTTTAAGATGATCATATTACAGGAAGTGTTTTTCACCTAACATAAATGGACAGTTGAGGAAAACAAACTCAAAAGCAAGCAAGTGACCAGGATTGAGGAAACTGAAGCCTATGCTTTGATCATGCTATTCGCCTTCAACTTGCTGAGAGCTCTTGTCCAGAGGCTAAACTTAATCTGCAATAAATTAACCTGTAAGAATCAGATTGCTACATGTTGTGGTCACAACAGGGACACAGTAATTTTAACAGCAACAGTCAAATAGCAAAAATGAACAATTTTAAGACTGAACAGTGTTAACAACAATACCACTTGTTATAGATTATAGACTGCTGTCAAATTTATGGCACATTAGAAACACCGGACTCTCTTCACAAAAGTATACAAACATTCCTTTTTGCAAAATTACAATATAAATCACATCAGAAAACACATGCCAACGATGCATAGCTTTCTTCACACAACTCTCCTCGGCAGTTAAAGGCTGGCTCCATATTGCTAAAACACCAATACAAAAAGTCATAATATGACAAAATAGATTGAATATGAAATTTTAATTGAGCCAAGTAATACTTGCTCCAAAGCACGCAGTTGTGTGAACTTCAATACCTTACAGTTTCTTAAGCAACTGAGCTCTTTCATGTCATAACCACTTAAACTGTGAAAAAGGAGCCAATTATGCATTCGGTTTTGCTAAACACAAGTCCTGTCAAAAGAGTACTCTTGCTAACAAGGTACTGGATTAATGCGAAGCTCAGAGTAATGCAGACAAAAAGAATGCCACGTATGCTCAACCATATTACTCCCTTAATTTGGATTTTATCTTGGCACCAATACACTGAACACTAGGAACAAGACTGCACCCAAATTTCAGATACATCTTTAGCTGTTACGGCATTCTCTACAGGCAAGTGCAAAGCCACCTCAAACGATTATCCAGTCATCCACACTTTAACATCACAATTCAGGAAATGTCCTTTGCTTGTGTTTTTCCAAAGATCTCAACGCACAACAAAACATTTTTATATAAAAAAGGGTCAAGCGTGATTGATTAAATTAGCAAATGAACTTGCATTTCTGAAGTCTGATTGCGACCTCAGGAAGTCCCAAAGTGCTTGATCATCAAGCAACAACTTTTGAAGTGGACTCATTATGGTTGCCCTGCTGGTAAGCACAGCAGTCAACTTTCCACATCAAGGCCCACAGAAAGCACCACACAGTAAACAAGTGACCAAATGATCTGTTTTTGGTGAAGTTAGCTTAAAGAGAAATATGAGCTGAGGCATCGAAAAGAGAGGGGGTAAGTTTCCTCAAATAATGCTATTTGAACTCTCATACTTGCACTCGAACATGAACACACAAGTGGTGCATCAATTTGATGTGTTAACTGGAGGATGGCACCTCTGACAATGCTCTCTCCTTTGACTCCACTGAAGACTCACCTTAGATTGTGACTAAATTATTGGATTACCGCTTGAACTTCACAACCTCAGCAATTGAGGCAAGCTGACACCAGTAATAAGCAAATGAATGAAAGAGCAGGGCATGCCAAATTATATCTTTGGCGCTCAACATAGAAATTCTGATGCAACTAGCCCTTTTGATATATAGGTAACATTGCACCAATACCAAAATAACAGGGTTGGGTTATTAAAATACCTCAGTGGTTGCGGACATTGTTCTGGATCCATTTAATGATGCAGTTCAGACAGAGATCATCGTAGCGCGTGTTAGTTCAGAGTTACTTAACACCCCACATCCAACCAAAATTTAATTTGAATATTTGTCCAGTAGTAACTTTTAGAAATGTAATACTGAATCTCTTCCACCTTCACCAAAGATCCTGAGCCAGCATCTTCCAAGCCCATGACCACTTCCACCTAGAAGGGCAAGGGCAGCAGATAACTGGGAACGCCACCACTTGCAAGTTCCCCTCCAAGCCACTCATCATCCGGACTTAGAAATTGTGGTGAACCATAGATGGTTACCACTATGGGTACTTGTACATATGTTACTCTTGTTACTGTTGGGGTTAGGGTTGGGGTGTTCCACCTGTTGGTATTGTTCTGTGGTACACTCCGGTTGGCTCCGCCTTCCTATAGGAGTATAAAGGTCACTGCACTTCCCAGTGACCCTTTAGTCTGGGATTGTATTGTTAAACAGTATGCTCCATTCTTGTTGCTAATAAAAGCCTTTATTTCCCGGGTACGATCCAGCCTCCCGAGTGAATTAATTGCGCATCAGAAATACATATAGCCATTCCTTCGCAGTCGCTGGGTCAAAATCCTGGCATCCCCTCCCTAACAGCATTGTGGGTCAACCCACAGCACATGGACTGCAGCGATTCAAGGCAGCAGCTCACCACCTTCTCAAGGGCAATTCGGGGTGGGTAATAAATGCTGGCCAGCCAGCGACGCCCATGTTTGATGAATCAATATAAAAACCTTTCCAAGCAGGACACTCCAGATAATAACCCACTAATCATGTTGCCTCAGGTTGTTTAGTCAATTACTTTATGTCTGTATCCTCTAGTTATCAACCAATCTACAATTTTGCCTCAAATTCTTTGATCAAAACACTCAATTTTTAACATCTCTATTTAAACTGCTCTCCCCCTTAACCTCCCACGCTACGAGTGGGTCATGTTTCCTTTCGTCTTTCACTGCAACTGATGTCTTTCATCCTAGTACATTTTACCAAAGCTCCTTTGCATCCTTCCTGAAATGTAGTGCCCAGAATTCGTCACAATACTTCA
Source organism: Mustelus asterias (assembly GCF_964213995.1). Classification (NCBI taxonomy): domain Eukaryota; kingdom Metazoa; phylum Chordata; class Chondrichthyes; order Carcharhiniformes; family Triakidae; genus Mustelus; species Mustelus asterias. The sequence continues at coordinate 28,861,355 of NC_135813.1, read as the reverse complement.
ACCACTGCTCCAACGGTTCAACATCCTTGCTTTTATACTCTATGCTTACTTAAAAAAAACTATTTGCATTTAGCATCACCTTCTCAATTTACCCTGCCACGTTCAAAGACTTGCTTGCACAAACTGCAGGTCTCAGTTTACCACATCTCCTACACGTTGAATCATTTGGATATATTACCTCTACTCCTGGGCATTCCTGTCTCAGTGTTACAAATTAAATGTATATATTGAATCTTACTATTTACCTTTGCAGTGTTCCAACTATTTGATGTTGGAATTAACAATCACTAAACGATTTGGGCTGACTGCAAACCAACATGAAAGCAAAAAAAAAAACAAATGGGCTTTTTTTAAAAAGACCTTAATTGCGTAAAGAAACTGCCAGCACTTGGAAAGTATTGGAAACAAATATTGCTCAAGATTACACTAATCTCAAACTGTATTTTAAAGATCTTGGATTACATATACATCAAAGTGCATGATTTCCTTTATACTCCAATGGACTGATCCCAACTTGTTACATACAGATTTTCCATGTAAATCAGTTAAAAAAATGCTTCCAGGGTTGATAGGAGTTGTGGATTTGTACAGCAATATAATGCATCACCTCTGGCGTGCCAACTTGAGTCCAGCCACATTGAAGACATGAAAGCCTCCTCAGCTCTGTTCCCATCTGGAGTTCCCAATGGATTGAATTTGGACAATGTTAACCCAACTCCGCAGGGATTTGACCCAATGACACAAACATATCTTATTCCTTGTCACTTTTCTAATGTTACTTGTGGAGTGAGTCGTTGTCATTACAGAAACAAACCTTATCGCCAATGGCACACTGCTACCCGAGTACAGCGGAAACCACCCATTTATGTTGTACATGATCTGACTGAAGGTGCTAGTGACACAATGAGACACTGTTTATCCACCACTGATACGCTGTAGAGGTGGAAGAGCTTTCCACTGCGGTTTCTTAAGGTGTGGGAATCCCCACAATTACTCTTTTTGAACTTATTTCGTTTGGGTTAGACACCTCATCGCAAAGGCAGCACCTCACAACCGACTACACACCATCTAGTCCCGCCCCCACCATTGCGTATGGTGCGAAACATTCGGGCGCATAATTAATGATGTCGGGGCTGGTGGATTTGGTGCATTTTCCTGCCAGCCCCCTGCCTCAGCATTTGGTATCAAAACGAGAGAATTCCACTCTTGGGCTTTTGTGATCTCACATAAGAAATGGCTGACCTTTTCCTTGAAAAGCCTGTTCATAACAAAAGGAACTAGTGATGAACTGGAAGGCTTGTCACTAACCTGGGAGCACACAGCCAGTTCCAACTTGCAAGCCAAAACATCCCATACCCATGCACTTTGAAAATGGTGGAGAGTGTCTGACTGCAGACAGATATTCATTCTATACATACGTTTGTACTCTTCCCAGATTTTGCCTTTGAATCTCGATGATGAAGAGTAGGGTGGGGTTTGGTAATTGGCAGAAGCATCATTTGCCCTGAAGATCTGATTTGCGAGTCTTCCATTGATTATAAACAGCACTTTGAAATTAGAGACCTAATTGAGAATAAAATCTGTTCCAACACACGAAACAAAAAGGGTCTCCAAACAGAAAACCTTAGACATTTCATAATTGCTGCATCAAACCTTGAATCCCCTCCTGAAGTGGACCAGAGTTGTTCACAACACGCAGGCTTAGGCCTAACCAGCAATTTATAAAGTTCTAGCACGATTCCTTTACCTCTACATTCTACGCTCTAGTTATAAACCCAAGTGACTAACTTGCTGCTGTTTTTTTTTAAAAAGCCACTATCAATTTAACCTGTCACATTTAGCAATTCAAATAGGCTGAAATATGCCCTCTAACCTAAGGTCCTAAAAACACACAAAGGTTGCCTGGTGACTCCAGGGAACAAAGAACAAAGAACAAAGAACAATACAGCACAGGAACAGGCCCTTCGGCCCTCCAAGCCCGCGCCGCTCCCCGGTCCAGGATTGAATCCTGAATCCAGGATCCCCGCCCAATTTTCCAGCCTATCTACATACCAATATCCTATCCACCGAGCTGTCCCCCACAGCTACGATGCTTTGTTCATTACAACCTATTAACTCACCCCCACCCCCCCATTCCAGACCATGTGATCTCCAGGGAGAGGCGAAAACCCAGAGTGAAAAACCCCAGGGCCAATATGGGGAAAAAAAAATCTGGGAAATTCCTCTCCGACCCCCTGAGGCGATCGAAACGAGTCCAGGAGATCACAATGGCCCTGATCGGAAAATGCTTCCCAACCTTAGTCATTTCCACTTCCACGAGAAACAAGGAACAATTAGCCCGCGCCGCTCCCTGGTCCAAACTAGACCACTCTTTGGTATCCCTCCATTCCCACTCCGTTCATATAGCTGTCTAGATAAGTCTTAAATGTTCCCAGTGTGTCCGCCTCCACCACCTTGCCCGGCAACACATTCCAGGCCCCCACGACCCTCTGTGTGAAATATGTCCTTCTGATATCTGTGTTAAACCTCCCCCCCTTCACCTTGAACCTATGACCCCTCCTGAACGTCACCACCGACCCGGGGAAAAGCTTCCCACCGTTCACCCTATCTATGCCTTTCATAATTTTATACACCTCTATTAAGTCTCCCCTCATCCTCCGTCTTTCCAAGGAGAACAACCCCAGTTTCCCCAATCTCTCCTCATAACCAAGCCCCTCCATACCAGGCAACATCCTGGTAAACCTCCTCTGTACTCTCTCCAAAGCCTCCACGTCCTTCTGGTAGTGTGGCGACCAGAACTGGACGCAGTATTCCAAATGCGGCCGAACCAACGTTCTATACATCTGCAACATCAGACCCCAACTTTTATACTCTATGCCCCGTCCTATAAAGGCAAGCATGCTTTATGGAAGGGAAAAGCAAGATCGCAGTACTTCCCATCTTCCTCCATCCAGGTTTAAAAGAATTCCACGATACCACTTTAAGAAAATCTAGTTACAGGCAATGTCCCTGTAAAGTGTACAGGAATGCGAAAGCCTCCACACAAGCTGCACAACAAGTTGGCCACCTTAGGTTACCACAGGTGTGTGACTGAGCATTTAAAGAAATTGCCCAGGCATTACAAAAATAATTAGAGCTTATACTGTGAAAGTGCTTTAGCACCATCCACAACTACGTGAAGTGGTTTTCCCTCTCTCCGCAGATTACAACATCAAAGCATATCAAAAAGAAAATTCAAAACCGAACCATGCAAAGAGGCATTAGAACAGATGACCAAACGTTTTGTCAAAGAGCTAGGTTTTAAGAAGGCCTAGTGCTATTATCACTAGACTATTAGCCCAGAAACTCAGCTAATGTTCTGGGGACCTGGGCTCGAATCCCGCCACGGCAGATGGTGGAATTTGAATTCAATATTTAAAAAATGGCAGGAATTAAGATTCTACTGATGACCATGAAACCATTGTTGATTGTCAGTAAAACCCATCTGGCTCACTAATGTTCTTTAGGGAAGGAAATCTGTCACTCTTACCTGGTCTGGCCTACATGCGATTCCAGAGCCACAACAATGTAGTTGACTCTCAACTGCCCGCTGAACAAGGACAACTAGGGATAGGCAATAAATGCTGGCCAGTCAGCAACGCCCATGTCCCACAAATGAATAAAGATAGGAATGAGGTAGATGGGCAGAAGGGTTTAGGGTGTGAACTCCAGGTTATAGCATTAAAAAAAAATGCAGGTAGTACATGGCAGCTATAAGAAAAAAGACTGGTTAATGGTTTAGATCAATGGAAACTCTATCCAAATCTAGCCTTTCCTCATTTCAAATATTAAAGAAACTGCTGTGCATTTCATTTTTAATTTAGTTATCTTCTTCCAGCTGTTGCTTTAACAACTTTGTCATAAAGCTGCTTTTTAAAAAAAAAACTTGGTTATTGATTGGAAATTTATATAATGTTGGTCAGCATGGATCCCACTACAGTTCCACTGCATTCTGGGTTTAATCCCCAGTAGTCATTGCTTTTAACGATTCTTTGTCCGAAGCACTGCCAAAAGTTGTCCTGTCAAGCGTGAGCCAGGCATCACAGCAAGTTAAAAGCAAATTACTGCGGATGCTGGAATCTGAAACCAAAAGAGAAAATGCTGGAAAATCTCAGCAGGTCTGGCAGCATCTGTAAGGAGAGAAAAGGGCTGACGTTTCGAGTCCAGATGACCCTTTGTCAAAGCTTCCAGCTTTTTTCTCTCCTTACAGATGCTGCCAGACCTGCTGAGATTTTCCAGCATTCTCTTTTGATTACAGCCAATTAAAATCTTCAAAAATCATGGACAGCAAAAGCAGGAATGCAGTGAACTGAAACCAATTTCCCAGCCCTGTGAGATCCACGTGCAGAATGGATGGTGAGAACAAATTTCAAGATCACCAAAACAAGGATAAAGCATGGAATTAAGTGTAATGAAAAAGCCCGTAAAATTTAAGTGGGGAATGGGGAACAGACTGCTCAAAAGCATGACCAGTTTTCTGACAATTCCTTCATCCTTGGCAAGTTCTAACTTCTGCTTCAATGTGGTTCATGCTCATTCCACTCTAACCCCATCATGGTCCTGCCCCAACCTACTTGAACAATCTCAAATTGAGCCACATTGCCTATTGCTAATCTGCCACGTTACTGTTTATTGCTCATTCTCTCTTACTAAAGGGTTGTGAACCAAGCCCAGTCCATTACGCAAACCAGCCTCCCATCCTCGACTCTGTCTACACTTCCTGCTGCCTTGGAAAGGCTGCCAGCATAATCAAGGACCCCACACACACAAGACATACTCTCTTTCACCTCCTTCCATTGGGGAGAAAGGTACAAAAGTCTGAGATCACGAACCAACTGACTCAAGAACGGCTTTTTCCCTGCTGCCATCAGATTTTTGAATGGACCTACATTAAGCTGACCTTTCTCTACACCCTAGCTATGACTGTAACACTACATCCTACATCCTTTCCTTCTCCCCATGCACTCGATGAACGGTATACTTTGTATAGCATGCAAGGAACAATACTTTTCACTGTGTACTAACACATGTGAGGATAATAAATGAAGTTATGCTGCTGCACCCTATCAAAACCAAAGTTTATTACATCTTTCCTTTCCTCCTCTCTCTCTCTCTTCCAGTCAGTATATCTGTCACCACTCACTGGATAAACCGGCTATGCAAACTGGGAGAGCTACAAAAGTACCTGGCAACAGGTGGTTTTTTTTTAATGTAACCTGCCTGAAGCTGACAGCATCTGATTGGCTGCCTATTTTATAGGAACTCCATTATATTCTGACTTCAATGGAAAAGTAAAAGTTCACTGGGATCTGATCAGAATGTGCTGGGTTCACAAGATCAGAATTACCCCATTGTGCTGCTGTGTCATAACACACAAGGTGAAATCTTACCAATCTGCTCGCCATCTATGGATGAATGCTAAAATGTAGAGGCACGCAGACTTATTAAATTCCCATTTACAGAGATCCAAGTGGGGCCCCAGGTTTGCCCACAGAATAAACTGCCCCAAATCCCAGAATCTGAACAAACGATACAAACTACAGGCAACAACAAATGCACTCGGTATCTTGTTCAAGTGGCATTCCCACCTTAAAAGAAGCCTCAAGTTCACGTAACATCTGATCATTGGAAGTGCTGCATCATACAAGAATTTTTGAAAATACAGCTTTCAAAAAGTTTACAGTCAACATCTGTACTGCCAGAACATTAGATCTTGACAAATTAATCCATACGGAAAGAATTCTGCAGTGCATTATCAGCTGTGAACACTCTTCGTAGCTGAGGACACTTGAACCATCACTGGAACAAAAGCGTACACGACAGGGCTGTAGTTCGGTTGCCCCATTCAGAATCCTGATAAATGCCCTCCTTTCGGAATATTTGAATGTCACCCATCAAACAATCACCTGTTTAAAATGCCCTCTCAAACATTTCTACTGCGCGATATTGATGCTTTATGGGCAAGTGGACATTTTCCTCAATATCCTTAGACATCAATCATCGTAAAATAGAGGAAATGCCAGTGACTCCAAACTTCCTGTTTCTAAAATCGGGACAAGTAATGAGCTTTCCGGGACAAACAACATCACCAATCTACATTGTTTCATCCAAGAGGGTGGACAAAGGGTGCATTAGTTTTCATTTTAAACTGACGCTTATATTGCCTCAAAAACGCGACTCGGTGAATGCCTGCAATTAATAATTAAAAGGCTTTAAAATTCTGAGTCACAGCAGGCTGTCACCAATGAAGGTCAAACCTCCAGGAATGAATAGGGGTTGGGTGAATAGAGTGCATGGAATGCAGGAGTACATGGTCTCGGGTTGGACTTCTTTAGGACTGTTAGATCTGGACTCTAGTCTCAGATTGCAACACTGGAGAGGGAGAGCAGTTGGCATGAGAAGAAAAATAATTGAAAACTCTGCTTTTGCCATGTTATGGTTCAAGTCAGAAACACCACAATCATAGAATCATAGAAACCCTACAGTGCAGAAGGAGGCCATTCGGCCCATCGAGTCTGCACCGACCACAATCCCACCCAGGCCCTACCCCCACATATTTTACCTGCTAATCCCTCTAACCTACGCATCTCAGGACTCTAAGGGGCAATTTTTAACCTGGCCAATCAAGCTAACCCGCACATCTTTGGACTGTGGGAGGAAACCGGAGCACCCGGAGGAAACCCACGCAGACACGAGGAGAATGTGCAAACTCCACACAGTGACCCGAGCCGGGAATCGAACCTGGGACCCTGGAGCTGTGAAGCAGCAGTGCTAACCACTGTGCTACCGTGCCGCCCCAATGTTTTGTGAAACGCACCTGTTTCACAAGTTTTGCACCTTGTATTTGGCTAGGATAGGCATGATATGGTTCACCTCAGGTATGATTCAAATAACCCACGAGGCAGCTTTTATCAAACAAAGTTTATTTAAGAATATAGTTAAGCAAAGAAAATGAGCAATAAGCTTGATCAATTACAAACAAAAACAACAATGCATAACCCTTAACAAATATATCTAAGATGTTCCAATCAAAATCAAATTTCCTTTAGACAAAACCCTCTTCACAGGTTTAACACAAAGACTAATGTTCACGTGATTTTGGAACAGAGTCCTTTGGATGAATGCTGTAGTCCTCTTGAAACACTCAGAACAGTCTGAAGTTAGATCAGTTTCCCAGACCAGGGAGACTCTCTGGTCAAGCCACCAGCACAGATTTTCTACTCCAGAAAGGCTTTCAGCTAAACCAGCAGAACCTCCCAAAACCGGAGAGCGAGACAGACAGAAAGATACATCTTTCCAGCTTGATATCCCTTCTAAAACTGGCAGCACAGAACTGAAAATGAAAGAGCTCTTGTCACTTGACCCACCAACCAGTTTTCCTCCTGACAATGCAAGCTCATAAAACTAGGTTCCAAAGTAAAAATAAACAAAACCCATTCAGAACCACTTAAGGAGCAATAAAAGGACTCATCGTAGACAACCTGGTGCCACAATGAGATCAGCTAAGGCTGTGAGGTACAGAGAACATGATTAAAACAAACTCTTAAAAGGTACACTGTCACACCAAGGGGAAGAATGAAAGAAAACATAACCAAAAGGTTCCCTATAGTTATAATATATTCATCAGTATACAGATATATATGTGCCATCATTGAGATCTTCCCATAGGATAAAGGAGACTGGATTATCAATGTAAATATGGGGAGTTGGAATACGGGGCTCACTTTCTCTCATGGTCCTTAAAGACAGAAACAATGTGAAAATATCTTTAATGAATGTTAGCAGCCTATGATAAAGTGATTTCCGACATATCCAAATGCTAAGAGTGTACAATGCAGAAGTGTAGGCTAAAAGTTTCAAACTGCTTTGCAACCATCAATTCTGGCTCTGACTGTTTCCACAACTCCAGTCACCCACCTGGAGTTTGACATGTCGTCTTGTCCACAGCAATTGACCAAGATGTCCACATAAAAACAAATCAATGAGAGTTTGGTTCAAAATAGTTTATATAAAAGGTTCGAAATCATGACACATGAATTTCAGTTCAAATAGAATACCAAACTGAAAGGCCTCTGAAACAAGCCATTTCTGACCTTCAATCCTTTCCTGTTCAGACAGGCCAATAGCATCCTATGGAATAATTGGCCAACAACTCAAAATACAGGCTTTTTAAAATGTATTTGTCACAAGGCGGCTTACATTAACACTGCAACAAAGTTACTGTGAAAATCCCCTAGTCGCCACGCTCCAGCACCTGGTTGGGTACACTGAAGGAGAACTTAGCATGGCCAATTCAACTAACTTGCACATTTTTGGACTGTGGGAGGAAACTGGAGCACCTGGAGGAAACCCACGCAGACACGGGGAGAATGTGCAAACTCCACACAGACAGCGATCCAAGCCGGGAATCGAACCCGGGTCCCTGGCGCTGTGAGGCAGCAGTGCCGGTTTGACAAAAAGAAAGTGTTATTTGAAGAACTAAAAATTGAGCCAATTTCAGATGCACCAGATCAAAGTATTACATGCCAGAAATATTTACACCAGTACTCTGATGGCTCCCAAAGCAGCTTCAAGAAAGGAGACCAATGCCATATCTGTGTGGTCCTATCCATGGTGGAAAAAGAGCCACAGGCAGGCTCAGTACCCCTGGCTGAGGAAAGGAAGAAATCAACATTGCGTTATCTTAAATCAAAATCTCTTTTTTTTTGTGTGGGCACTCATTTAGATCTGATTTGGTAAGATTTGAATCCCCAAACAGACCTTCATTTACAAACCAAATCTAGCGCATTTACCCTACCGGCAGAATTGACGATTTGACTTTTGTTGGGGCCATGATTCTGCCATCAATACAAAGAGCGGGAGATCTAATGCAAGATTAAGAGGATTTTTAAGAATAGCTTTTAGTCTCCTTGAACTCTCAAAATTGCACTTCCCTTGCTCAGGAATTCCAATGGTGCTATGAAATAAAGGAATTCACGATTGAAAACTTAATGTGGCAAGTATTTTGTTTCAATCCTGGAAAAAGATGAGAAAGGAACTGAAATGAAGATTCCAGCCAGCCCCCTCCCCCATAACGATCTCCATTTGTTATTTACCAAAGAGCAAGGTTGTTCAGTCCGAGTTCTCTCAATTATTAATACTGCTTGAATTTCCTGTGAATGAATCACAGAGTCAGTAAATATGATGTGATTTCCCGCCACTTCTTCATGCAAGTAAGAATGATTCATTTCCACCCCCCATGCCATATAAAGATTATTCATTTCCATTCAGATGGGAGTGCCCAAGCCAGAAGAGGGAACACAAACAGCAACATAGCTGCAGCTGTCACAAGTCAAACTAATGGGCCTTTTGCACTGGGAACCCAAGCATTCAGATTAAAACCGCAGACAACTGCATCGATGCAGTACTGCATATCGGAGGTCTCCATCTTCTTTGCTGGCATTCTCATTCACAACTTGAAGGCATTCACTTCTAAAGAACATCTCATTTGAACATTTTATGCTGTCCATAAGGCGTCCTGAAGGATGAGAGAGAAATGGAACAAGAGCAGTTTGGCAAGAAGCTGTTTCAAGGGAGGAGGAGACACCCCCATTATTTGAGGAGAGATCAGAGGAGAGATGGGGGGGTTGGGGGGGTTGGGGGGGAGACAGGTGTTCAAGGTCAGATTTTTAACACCTTCCTGTCCCATTGTCTCTTAGAATCCCTACAGTGCAGAAGGAGGCCATTTGGTCCATCAAGTCTGCGCCATCTCTTTGACAGAGCATCTTACCCAGGCCCTAACCCTGTAACCCTATGTATTTACCCCACTAATCCCCTCTAGCCTACAAATCTTGGGACACTAAAGGGCAACTTACCATGGCCAATCCACTTAACCTGCACATCTTTGGACCTTTATTGTGCATGGTAATGCAATTTGCAACATTAACGGAGATAAGACAACTTTTGGAGAAGAACCAAATAAGCCAAGTTACTCATCCTATCACCATTATACAACTCCTTACTGCTGTTTGAAGTTTATACCAGGTGTGCATTCTCTTTCAACAACACTGATGTAGGAAAACTAGAAATCAAATGAAATAGATCTAAAATTTGGGCTACATGATGGCACATTGGGCTGCGGTTTTAGGCTGCTTTGACTTGGTGCCAGAAACCATCTTCCAGTTTGACAATGTGACAGAGAGAGTGCCTGGCAAAGTTCAAACTGTGTACTAGAAAAAGGTATGTTCCTCAGGGCCACTCTCTCATCTCCTGAAACAACTCGCAGAACCACAGAAGCAAAGGAAAACTGCACAGGAGTGGTACTGAAGCCATATAGAACATTGGTTAGACAACATTTGGAATACAGTGAAGAGCTTCCATTATAAGAGATGTAGAGGCATTGGAAGGAGCAAAAATAACTACAATTATGCCAGAGTTAGGGGATTATACCCATCAGGAAAGGCTCTTTTCCCTAGGAATAGAAAACTGATAGACGTCTATGTTATGAAAGGGTTTGACACAGTACACAGAGAAGATGCTTCCACTGGTGGGCAATACCAGAAACGGAGACCATCAATGCAAGTTAATCAGTAATCAATCCAATAGGGAATCCAGGAGAAACATCTAATAGTTAAAATCTGTAACTTGCTACCACAAGGAACAGTTGAAGTGAATGGGGTCACCATCTCAGTGTACGGGGCAAGACATTTAGGACTGAAATGAAGAGAAATTTCTTAACTCAGAGGGTGGTGAGCCAGTGAAATTTTCTACCACATAAATGGATAGATTTTGAGCCACTAAAGGGGTAAGGGGTGTAGGTGTTATGGCATTGAGATAGAGATTCAGCCATGATCACAATGAATGGCAAAGCAGGCACAATGGGCCAAATGGCCCACTCCTGCTATTATTTCCTAGGTTTCTATGGCATTGATGCCTTTAATGGCACCAGACAGAAAGAATTACTCTATAACAATACATTGATGGGCTAGATAAGCAAGGCTTGTGTAGAGCATGAACACTGACATGGACCCATTGAGCTGAACAACCTAGTTCAGTATTGAGCCTTTTGTAAACTGCCTGTGAACCAAGGCATAGTGCATTGCCTGGGAGGGAACAGTACACGAGGAAAATTATTGAATATAAAAATTAAAAAGGAAATGAAACAGATCTACGTTTGGCAACACATTCAAGTCTACTCAACAGTTGTACGATCCACAAATATTTGCAGGGTAAATCAATTCCGTTCTTTTGTTCCAGTGTTCCCATCATGATGCCCATAAGTATTTCACAGCTTTCTAACACACAATGCGCCACCACACATTCTAGGCATCAAGCCAATTTTCAAGGTTGTTCATACTAGGCTGTGAGAATTTGTCTCTCGTACAGTAGAATTCTACTCTTAATCTTGTGCAATCACACTACACTTTGTGCAGAGAAAACTTCACCCTGTTCAACTACAATGGCTATTAAGAGCATGCAGATAAATACAAAAGAATCTAATCGTGAATGATCACCCCAATACGTACCTTGCTCCAACTCCATGCACTAGTTGCTAACTCTTTGCGAGAAGAGAATTTACAACAAAATATGCGAAGCATAAAATATTTGGCTACGTACATGTAATATCCGAACATTACGCTTCAGAGGCTACATGCATGCACCAAGTATTTCACATGGGATGTAATACTATGTACCGACTTCTTGAACCCAAGACTATATTTAGGAGGGTCACAGAAATTAATGGGCAAGTTCCAAGGATTGCTGCAAAAACGTGAAATCAAAAGCTTTAATCTTAGTTCCAAAAAGCATAAAGAATTTCTGCACCATTAGATTCACGGACAAGCTGATGAAAGTTCCGTTTACAATGTGAAAAAGCAGTCAAAGGTTAAATCAGGATATATTGTCTTTTACAAGCATTGCAACACACAAATAGACCATTTGTACAGAATTCCACTGACAGGAAATCTGATCCTGTATCACTGGAATGTTTGGAGAAACATTCTTGAATTCCAGTCTCCACTGTGCGTTTGTTCAACCATTAAGAACAACAAAGCTCCATCTATAACTGCTTCAGGAGACAGATCAGAATTTTTAATGCCTTTCCTACAATGATTTGGCAGGATTGTGTAGGGAAGAGGAGAAAGCAAGATGGCACTTTGAAGCAATAAAGCAAATCATTGAGGTGGTGAGTCATGGAAGCTGATGTAGATAATATAGCCAATTGTAGGCAAGATAATGATGGTGGGGGTTAGCTTAGTTGGCTGGACGGCTAGTTCATGATACAGAGTGATGCCAGCAGCACAGGTTCAATTCCCATACTGGCTGAGTCTTCTCAACCTTGCCCCTCAGGTTAAAATCACCAGCCATCTGGGTCATCTGGGACTATGGCAATGTTACCTAGGCAAGATGATAGCTAAACACTACTTCTACTAGCCTCAACACACAGGCGAGTTACTGGTGTCTGTCTCAGAACTGCAGCTGAATGTAATCAAGATATTTTAGGATCTTGGCACACTTGGCAAGCCTCCAATTTATCCAGCAATCCCAGCGCATATTAGATCAAATCAAATGACTAGGCGAGAGGTTAAATATATTTTGTTTTCAAATCAAAGCACTTGGCCATTTACACACCAGCTGTATCTACATTACATTCTTAAAATAGGATGGTAACCTATTAAGTGTTGTTATTGTAAGTAATTTTTAGAAATTATAAACTCACTCACAAGAGGCATGTCCTCAGTCTTTTTTCCCTCTAAATTGTTTCTCAGCCTTTTGGCTAAGATGCAGCCCAAGATGGAGTGCAATGCCTTATCTTGTCAGCTTGGATCTGGTTTGTCCCTCTTGTGGGGACCATGAATTGGATTCAATTGGAATTTCAATTTGGTTTTTGGAGCAAGTAAGGAATGGATTTGGGTATGTCCGATCCATTCTAAGCATTGGCTCTGTAACTTTAAGGATGGAGTAAAAAAGTTTGTAAAAAGGCATCAACTCCTGTACCTCAGAAAACAAGTGAGTGGGGAAATGTTGGTTATTTTTGGTTTCTTTGAGGTGATGGACAAGAGGCTGTAACTGTTTCATCATTGTCACCGTCACCAGTTTGGCCAATTCATCACAAAAGGTTCAAATTTGGAAGCTTACTGCTTGGTGTCACATCATAGTGGTTTGTACCATTTGTTGCCAACTGCCCAATTATTTAAATAACTCCTTTTAGGGAAAGGAGAACGATTAAGAGATGAGGATTTCCTGTCAGGCATAGTGACTTCAGAAGCTGAGCTTTCTCTCTGGAACCAGCAAGATGTGGGCTAGATCCAAGAGGTTTTTTAAAATGTTGTGGTAATGTCAACAATGATAGTTTCCATTGGTCAGCAAAACTGTACGAGCGCACAAATTTAATGATAAAGAATTAAGGAGATGGTTCCAAAAAATAATTCTTTCACGCACTGGGTGGTTACAAATGTGGAATTCTCTTAGACAAGCCAATGTTGAAATAAGGACCACATTGTTTTGAAAGGGGATTATAGGATATTTTGAAAAAAAAGAGTGGAATGCTCATTTAAATGTGTGGAGTGAGCAGGGAGATAGAGATTAGACTAGGTGGTTCCACTGTCGAAACACACGAGAACAACTTGATGGCTTGAATCGTTTCCACAATAAAATTATCCCATAAATTTTTGTATTCATAGAATCCTTACAGTGCACAAGGAGGCCATTTGGCCCATTGAATCTGTATTTTGTTTTGAACTGCTCTTGAAACCAGAATTGATGGGCATTTGAGTAGATAGGTGTTCTGTAGTAACTGTCTCCTTTACAGAAAATTCATGGAATCACAGAATCCCTACAGTAGGCCCTTTGGCTCAGTCTGCACCAACTCTCCAAAAGAGCATCCCATCCTGGCCCTATCCCCATAACTCCATGTATTTCCCCGGTAATCCACTAACCTACACATCTTGGGACATGAAGGGGTAATTTAGCATGGCCAATCCACCTAACCTGCACATCTTTGGGCTATGGGAGGAAACTGGAGCACCCGGGAGGAAACCCACGCAGACATGGAGAGAACGCGCAAACTCCGTCACCCAAGATCGGAATTGAACCTGGGTCCCTGGCACTGAGCCAGCTGTGCTAACCAATGCAGGTGGCGCAGTGAATGGACAAAATTATTGAAGGCCTGAGGCCTTGCTCCCTGCAATCAAATTAGGCCAATTACATGCATCAGGAAATTTACTTCAAGAAAGCAAGAGGCAAAACGACAATGGGAAGACGGATTGCAAACATTTCCTCTAGGTTCTAAAAGGGTGTGTTGGTGTTTTCAGGAAACTCTTGCAGAAACAGATCAGAGATATTCAGGTTATACAACGCCTATAGCAGCTAGCTGTATATTCTCAATGAAGTTAGTGAATCATCCATAAAATGCAACAAAAAATAAAATCAACTCTGCAAATGTAGCAGCTCAGGCACACCAAAGAAAGCATCGCACACGATTAAAGTTACTAGATTATAAAGACACATTTAACATTATTAGACAGACATTCAGGAATTGTTCCACAGTAATGAGGGCCCGCACTGTAAAGAAGAAAACCTGCAGTTACGTGGAACCTTTTTATGACATCCTGAAGCACTTCATAACTCACAAGATACTTCTGAATTGTAGCAATGTTGAAAATGTGGGAGGAAATTAACACAAGTGAATTAAAATGCCCAGATTTTTTTGAAGTTTAAACCTATAAAAAGACATATCTTGGTTTATCCACGAAGTAAAGTCTTGCTTTTCAAGAAAAAAAAGAAGCACAATGGAATCTTTTATATCCACCTGAATGCACAGAAGGGGTCCAATGTCTCACTTGAAAGACAGAATCTCGAGTGATACAGCAATCCATCAGTAATCCACTGAAGTGCCAACCTTGATTGTACCTCAAGTTTCTGGAATGTGGTTTGAACTCCACACAGACTCAGAGGAGAATGCCACCACTTAGCCAACGCTGACAGGCGAAGGAATTAAACCTCAATTTTCCCTATTCATGTAGTGCCTCACTGCAAGAATAATTAATCAATGCTACTGAGATTTTGTGACGTGATATGGTTAGAGATGAATGGGAGGCATTTTTGACCTTCAAAATCCTTCAGATGAGTTTCGGTGGAAGCTGAAAATTGAACCTAGAACCCCCTCGTCTGTGTCACTTAGTTATATCCTGCCTGCATTCTGAAAGGTGACACCTGCTTCACTTAACAGGTACAAGCAGCCTCAGCGAGTAATGGGGCCATGTTAAATTAATTGAAGCAGTAGCTTACTGCACCATTCTTGCAACAGATGGCAATAGCTTTTGCTTTGTACCCCCAATGATTTTTGGTTTATTATGAGGGCATGGAGGGAAGGAATCCTTTCCGTTTACTTTTTAAAAGCACCAAAATTTAATTTCCAGAACCTCTGGAATGCAAGAGAAGTATGAGAGAAAAAACATCGAGTGTCATAGAGAGTTACAGCATGGAAACAGGCCCTTCAGCCCAACTTGTCCATGCCGCCCAGTTTTTAACCATTAAGCTAGTCCCAATTGCCCATGTTTGGCTCATATCCCTCTATACCCATCTTACCCATGTAACTGTCTAAATGCTTTTTAAAAGACAAAATTGTACTCGCCTTTACTACTGCCTCTGGCAGCTCGTTCCAGACACTCACCACCCTCTGGGCCCTCTCACCTTAAACTTATGCCTTCTAGTTTTAGATCCCTTACCTTTGGGAAAAGATGTTGACTATCTACCTTATCTATGCCCCTTGTTATTTTATAGACCTCGATAAGACCATCCCTAAGCTTCCTACACTCCAGGGAAAACAAAAGAGTCCCAGTCTAACCAGCCTCTCCATATAACGCAAACCATCAAGTCTTGGTAGCATCCTAGTAAATCTTTTCTGCACTCTTTCTAGTTTAATAATATTCTTTCTATAATAGGGTGACCAGAACTGCACACAGTGTGGCCTTACCAATGTCTTGCACAAATTCAACATATACACACTGTTTCAGCTAAAAACAAATAATGTCTTTCACTGGTTCATTCTGCAGGGCAAATTCAAGCTATCCACTTTAAATTTCAAACAATACTTGGCAGTTAACTGTTAATCATCAACTGGTGCATTTTTCATGGCAATGCCTCTATCAAGCAATCAACACCCTCTTCTCATACATTATAAAGTTGTTGCTTCTGCTGACATCAGGGCAATCGCAAGAATACCAATGAGTACAAACAATAAAGCTTTGACAAAATGTCTTTTTCAGTGATATTAAAATTCTGTACTACCAAATGACTAGAAATATCATTACAATGTGTTATTCTGATCAAGGGCAATCTGATATTTAGTGAACAATATTCAAGTAACATACAGGTCACTTCAGTCTTGAGCTCTTTGTAAGGAACATTATGAGACGGAACATATAATGAGTCCAACATTAACAGTCACAAGAAACATACATAACCTGGAAGTCATTGTTCCCGATTCATATGTAAAGCAACGTTCAAAAATAAACACTACTTTGGAATATGTTAGAAGACTTGCAGAGTGAGCAATGTTCTAAATCGCTCAAGGCCTAGAAGTTGGCAAGATCCTTTCTTCTCATAGTACCTCTTCAAAGTCCACTGTCTGGCAATGGGTTCATCATAGCTTGACTTGTTAGAAGGGCAAGAGGTAGCCTCCTAAAGGTCAGCTTTACTCATGGAAGGGTTTGATAACTTGCATGTAAAGATGATGTCTCCACTTGTGGGGAGATTAAAATATTGGCCAAAACGAGCTGCCAGAGGCAGTAATAGAGGCGGGTACAATTTTGTCTTTTAAAAAGCATTTAGACAGTTATATGGGCAAGACAGGTATAGAGGGATATGGGCCAAACGTGGGCAATTGGGACTAGCTTAATGGCTAAAAACTGGACGGCATGGACAAGTTGGGCTGAAGGGCCTGTTTCCATGCTGTAACTCTATGACACTATGTTCTCTCTTTCATACTTCTCTTGCATTCCAGAGGTTCTAGAAGTTAAATTTTGGTGCTTTTAAAAAATTGAGCTTGGCTCAATTGTCATAACTCACCTTGGGAGTCAGAAGGGTGTGCCAAAGACTTGATAGCATAAACTAGGTTAGCAATCTGGGTCAGTATGAAGCGGAAATATTACATTTGTCTGTGTGTTTAAACTATGAAGATCCTATTCAAAAGGAGAGATTAATTTAATGCCTTCTATCAACACCATCTGAAATCGATTAACTGGCAGTTCAACGTGCTGAGATTTTGCTGTGCATA
The DNA here is from genome assembly GCF_964213995.1 of Mustelus asterias. NCBI lineage: Eukaryota > Metazoa > Chordata > Chondrichthyes > Carcharhiniformes > Triakidae > Mustelus > Mustelus asterias. Next base: position 28,844,059 of record NC_135813.1, on the reverse strand, counting down.
AAAGACAGGTTCAAAAAAAAAAATCATTCATGGGATATTGGCACTGGCAAGACCAGCATTTATTACCCATATTTATTGCCCTCATTTGGAGAGCTGCTTTCCTGGATCCCTGCGGTCTGTCTGCTGAAGGGACATCCACAGTGCTTTGAAGGAGGGAGTTCCAGGATTTTGATCCAGTGACGATGAAGCAACAACGATGTATTGCCAAGTTGTGGTGCTCTGCAGTTTGAAGGGGAACATGCATGTGACGGCAATTCCCATGGACTTGCTGCTCTTGTCCTTTCTCCCTCATGTTTCCTCTATCGGTTTTTGAGAGGCCTCCATTAACGAGTTCCTCATTCCAATCACTAAAAATATTTCTCCCCAATTCCCTACTGGATCTATTAGTGACTACATTTTGGCCAGTATTTAAATCTCACAAGTGGTGACATCATCTTTACATGCAAGTTATCAAACCCTTCCATGAGTAAAGCTGACCTTTAGGAGGCTACCCCTTGTCCTTCTAACAAGTCAAGCTATGTTGAACCCATTGCCAGACAGTGGACATTGAAGAGGTACTATAAGAAAGGATCTTGCTAACTTCTCCTAGGTCTTGAGCGATTTAGAACATTGCTCACCCTGTAAGTGTTCCAACATATTCCCAAGAGTTTTGGCTATTAAATTTGGGTTTTCTGGCTTGGAATAAGTTAATTGTTTGGACAACTAATTTTCAAGTATAGAAAATGCTGGAAAATCTCTGCAGGTCTGACAGCATCTGTGGGGAGAGTATAGAGCCAACCTCGAGTCTAGATGGCCCTTCTAGACTCGAAACAGATGCTGTCAGACCCGCTGAGATTTAAGTATTTTCAGTTTTTGTTCGACTCCAGCATCCGCCATATTTTGCTTTTAATTTTCAAGTCTGCTGTTTTGACATTTTTCTTGTGCAGAACAGCTTTCTATTGAATGAATCTCACTGGTGCTTTAGCCGAATTTACTCCTGGTATATTAACACATAAGCTCAACATCACTTTTTTTTTGAAAGTGTCAACTTCCACTTAAGATGACAATGACCCAGAATTAGGAGACTGGGAGCCTCTGAAGGGGATCAAATTGCAGTCTTAGCTCCATCACTCTTAATGTGTGGTCCAGTTACAAGTGTTTCACTGATCATTCGGCTTGTATCTCATCACTCAAATGTCAAAGCTTGTTGTTAAAAGTTATCGCAAGGCTGAACTCCTCTGCTGTGTACAAGCTGAAAAAAGTGCATAGCTATTGTCTACATGTCTGCAAAGGAGAAGAGGGCATATCCGATTGGAAGAGGTCAATTTTTGCAATAGAGTATCCACAGGACTCCTCTTAAGGCTGAAATCCAGTCAGGATCTAAGCCACCAGAAGAGTTATTTTTCCCCCCCCTCCAAACCTTCCCTTAAATGAAGGTCTAACAGCATTGTTAAGGATACCTCCTGGCCATAACGATGTAGTCATTGCTCATCACAAAATCAACAACCCAATTTAAATTCTAACACTGGGGGCAAGTGCGTTTGAATAAAAAGTGTCAGAGAATTAATGAATCCAGTCTGTGAAAAGCACCACTAACCAATAAGCTGAAAGTAAACACTCCCCACCCAAAACAGTCACCTCCCTGAGTGTGCCTCACTGTCAGTCTTACCCACAAATCAAAATGAGAGAGAGAGAAAAAAAAGTCTATTAACTTAAACCAGTAAAATTGACAAGGAACAACATGTTGAAACTCGTCTTCCAGGCTAGAATGTGTAGCAGGAATGACATAGATGTGTCCTATATTAGCACAATGCAAGTTGCCAGCATTGACTCTGACACACCTTACTAGAAACCAGCATCGGATTTTTCTGTTACAAAAAAAAAATCAAAGTTTTAAATTGACTTTTCAGGCCAAGAGCACAGCACTGCCAAGCTGCCAGGCCTCCTAAAACCTGATGTATGGATGTTGCCTTTCTGAACAAGCCTCCTTTTACACTTCAATGGTGCTTACCCAGAGTTTTAGTGTTTATTTTCATGCTGCCCGTATCTTCGGTTGATCTCTAGTCTAAAGATTAAATACCCATTACAAGTAATAATGGGAAGGGTGAAAAAGACCATCATCCTCAGAAAGGCCTGATAACTACCACTTGCCAACCTATAGTAATTAGAGAGCTGAAAGGAAGTATTCCTGTCCTTGCAATTGAAATCAATTCGAGTTCTGTTATCATTCCAATTCGATATGATTCCTCAGTTGAATTTCAATATTCATTATTGCTCAGTTAAAGGTGCATGATAAAATCTTTTTGCTCACATGGTAATTAACCTCCATAAGCTGAGCAACTGCTAAAAGTTAAAGTTTAAAGCTCATTTATTAGTCAGAAGTTGGTTTACATTAACACTGCAATGAATTTACTGTGAAAATCCCCTAGTCGCCACATTCTGGCACCTGTTCGGGTACACAGAGGGAGAATTTTGCACAGTCAATGCACCTAACCAGCATGTCTTTCGGACTGTGGGAGGAAACCGGAGTGCCCGGAGGAAACCCATGCAGACACGGGGAGAACGTGCAGACTCCACACAGACAGTGACCCAAGTCAGGAATTGAACCCGGGTCCCTAGTGCTGTGAGGCAACAGTGCTAACCACTGTGCCATTGAGCTGACTTCTTACCAACCGGAAAAGGGGCAGCTCACACAAATGGGCATCATTATTTCGGTCTTGGGTGACTCTGCGTGGAGTCTGCATGGGTTTCTTCCGGTTTGCTCCCACAGTCCAAAGATATAGGAGCTGCACAGTAGATAGCATACCTCCCTCACGACGACAGGGACCCAGGTTCAATACCGGCCTCAGGCGACTGTCTGTGTGGAATTTACACATTCTCTGTGTTTTGAGTGGATTTCCACTAGGTGCTCTGGTTTCCTCCCACACTCCAAAGATGCACAGCTTAGGAGGATCGACCATGCTAAAATTGCCCCTTAGTGTCAGGGGGAACTAACAGGGTATATACGTGGATAGGGCCTGGGTTGGATTGTTTGGTGTGGGCTTGATGGGCCGAATGGCCTCCTTCGGCGCTGTAGAGATTCTATGCACAGGTTAGATGGATTGGCCATGCTAAATTGCCCCTTAAGTGTTCAAAGGGGAGTAGGTTAAGGTGGATTGGCCATGGTAAATGCATGGGGTTATGGGGATAGGGCAGAGATTTGGGCCTAGGTAAACTGCTCTTTTGGAAAGTCGGAGCAGACTCATTGGGCCGCATGACCTCCTTCTGCACTGCAGGGATTCTATTTTAAATGCAACATGCAATCCTAGAGACTGGATATGACATGTGCCTTTTGGTTGACCAACTGACTGGGGATGCACAAAATTCTAGAACGTCAACTCTCAGCTTTTCACAATGACATTTCAGTGACACATGCGATAGCGAGTCTTTCCCTTTATTTTTCTGCTGCAAGGCCTGGGACTGGCTTTACACTGTGTGAACAACAAGAATTCATAACAGAAATCAAAGTTCACAGAACTGCTACCCACCGGTGCTGCAGATTAAAGAGGCAAGTAGTTGGTTCACTAGAATACAAGGACACATGCACATGAACAACTGCACAAACTCAAAACTCCATTGAATATATTAGGTATCATTTTAGCTGGAACTTCTTGAACTTGTACAATATATAAAACTAATCTGTTAAAAAGTAATTTCTTTTGAAATAGAAAGGAACCTACCATGACGGTCATGCTAGAATTCTAAAACTAAAATTGACCTGGGTGCTGTTACTAATCACAATCCTTAAAAAGGCCAACGCTATAAACAGATTAAATAAGCATGATGCAATTCTTTGTTCTTTGAACAGGAGGGCGTGGTGGGCAAGAGAAGATATAAAATCCAGTTAGAGTATAACAGCTGAACGCTTCAGTTTTTCACCTTTCAGGCTTTACAGAATGTAAGCAGCAGCAAGTTTTTATGCAAGAATCCTGAAATAATGAGGCCTAGCAAACACAATGTATAGGAACATTTTCCTACATTAAAAGGGGGACAACCGACAAAGCTGCTGCATTTGGCTGAAATACCTCTCCTATTTTAGAAAACGCATTACCCTACTTAAGACAGTATATGTATCTCCACAGAAAAAAATGTATCTCCACAGAAATACATTTCAGACTAACACATCCTTTATCTGCACGTCAGGATCTCCTTTCAGTTAAAGTTAATTTATTAGTCACAAGTAAGGCTTACATTAACACTGCAATCAAGTTACTGTGAAGTTCCCCAAGTCACCACAGTCCGGTGCCTGTTTGGGTCAATGTACCTAACCAGCACGTCCTTCAGACTGTGGGAGGAAACCGGAGCATCCGGAGGAAACCCACGCAGACACGGGGAGAACGTGCAGACTCCGCACAGACGGTGACCCAAGCTGGGAACCGAACTCGGTCCCTGGTGCTGTGAGGCAGCAGTGCTAACCACTGTGCCACCCCACAACATCATGCGATTAGAGTGACGCAATGAAATGAAATTAAATTTCAGTTGGACAATTCGATTCTGAGCCCCCAAGTCCCATTGTTTTCTCATTCCAAATCCGTCCCTGGGACAGCCGTACAGACAATGGAGGAAGAGCCAAAATCCTACAATTATGATGCCTGGTTGGTTACTCGTTTAAAGATTCACTAGCGGCAAGATGGGGAACTGGGTTCATCAGGAAAGGGTCCTAAACATCTTATCATCATTTTTATTCTAAGATGGAAACTATTCTAGAAAGAGCACCAAAGCATTTAAACAAAATGAATGCCATCAGGCCGAGGCACGCAAAATGATAAATTTTAGGGAAAGTGCCCAAGGGATTAAAACAGGTAACAGTTTTCCCTCAGGTGTCATACAGTGTTAGACTATAAATGTTCTCTTGTTCTGACCACTTTTTTGGAGTGAAAATTCACTTGATAAGCAAATGGTTAGTGCTAAAAAAAGGGACACTGCAGCAACTACAAACTCTTCAAGACACATTGGCTGCCCTTATTGTGAAGTGCAATGTAACAAACCCTTGGAGGTCAAGTGCAGTAAAGCAATAAGATAACCAACTCCAGCAGGCTGTCTGCTGGACCTAACAAGGAGAGTCAGGGTTGGGCATAGCAGTCAATATGATCAGCTTTGACGAAAGTAATCTAGACTCAAAACGTTGGCTCTATTCTCTCCCCACAGATGCCGTCAGACCTGCTGAGATTTTCCAGCATTCGGTTGTGTGTGTTGAATATGATCAGCTGGCTGGGAACCCCACAGGATTTTTTAAAATGTAGCAAACAATTGCAGGAGGCCAGAAGTAATTTGGTCAATCCCTTGATTAAAAATCAAAAAGAGCAGATATGGTTGCTGTTCCAAATAGTTGGAAAGATCAACCACCAGCCACCATATTCTCCTTCAATAAAACCTGTGCACCTCCATGTTTACACACTACAGCTATCAACAAGGTGTTGTGGGATTGATTGAAGTGGCGTTGAACTTAAAAGTGGATTCATGCTCAAAGTTTCTCAAAGAAAAAACAGATGCTGCCTCAATGACACATCTTTTGATGTCTGTACGGCGAGCTTAAACAGCAAACATGCATTGTTAAGGCCTCTCACAACCCCAGAACATCGCAACGGATTGAACCATTTTTGAAGTGTAGTCAGTGTTTTAACGTAGGGCAGCACAGTGACTAGCACTGCTGGCTCACAGCACCAGGGACCTCGGTTTGATTCCCGGCTTGCGTCACTGTCTGTACGGAATCTGCACATTCTCCTAGTGTCTGCGTGGGTTTCCTTCGTAGTCATGATGTGGAGATGCCGGCGTTGGACTGGGGTAAGCACAGTAAGAAGTCTCAAAACACCAGGTTAAAGTCCAACAGGTTTATTTGGTAGCAAATACCTGATGTGCCCTGTTTGAGAACAGATATCCACTCCATCTGACGAAGGAGCTGTGCTCCGAAAGCTTATGGTATTTGCTACCAAATAAACCTGTTGGACTTTAACCTGGTGTTGTGAGACTTCTTACTGGGTTTCCTTCCACAGTCTGAAAGACGTGCTGCTTCGGTGGATTGGCCAGAGAATCCCACCCAACAGCTCCAAGCATGCAGCTCTCCTTCAGTACTGCACTGGAGAGTCAACCTGCAATACGCATTCAAGTCGCTGGAACAAGACAAAAATTCATAGCCTTCTAACTCAAGAGGTGGGAATGCTACTAACCAAGCCACAGAGGGAGTCAGTTAGGTCAGTTGGCTGGACAGCTGGTTAGTGATGCAAGGTGACGCCAACAGCACGGGTGCAATTCCCGTACTCGCTGAGGTTATTCATGAAGGCCCCACTTTCTCAACCTTACCCTTACTGGGATTTCTTTGACACTGCAAAGCTGACATTAACCCAAATTAGCAGTTTATACTCCTGCATGAAAAGTGGGACATAGTAATGGAGTTAGTGGGCAGAGCTCGAGAAACTGTCTAATGACAACACTTTTTAAAGACATCATTGCTGGCATCATCCTGATCAAGGACAGTACAACTAGAGCCCAACATTAAACAGAGATGCGATACTCTGGAGGCTGATTCAACAGATAAACATTTGAGATCTGTAAATGGAGTCTTGAACAACTGGGCTTTGTCTCCCCAGACAGTTCCCAGTCTACGAGCCCTGACAGTAAGTAGATGTTCGACACACAGGCACCATTGACCTAACACAAAATTATAATTCCATGTTTTTAAAATCTTGTCTCTTCAAAATTAAACAGAAAACACCATGTGGAAAAAGGATTCCGTGTCTAGAAGTATTTAAGCTGAGGTTATTACAAAAGAACAGGACACACTTTTCCATTAGGGTTACCTGAAAGCCACTTTTTGTGACTGTTGTTTTACTGTCAAAAATCAGGGAATTCTAATTGTATGAAATGCAGACCTGACACAAATCATAGAATCCGACAGTGCAGAAGGCGGCCATTCGGCCCATTGAGTCTGCACCGACCACAACCCCATGCATTTACCCTAGCTAGTCCCCCTGACACTAAAGGGCAATTTAACATGGCCAATCCACCTAACCCACACATCTTTGGACTGTGGGAGGAAACTGGAGCAGGAAACCCACGCAGACATGGGGAGATGGTGCAAACACCACACAGACAGTGAGCCAAGCTGGGAATCGAACCCAGGTCCCTGTCGCTGCGAGGCAGCAGTGCTCACCACCGTGCCACCCATCATTTTCAGTCACATCTATTTTTTAAAAATTCATTTGCATGATGTGAGTGTCGCTGGCTAGGCAAGCATTTATTGCCTTTCAGAAGGTGGTGGTGGGTTGCCTTCTTGAACTGCTGCAGTCCGGAGTATAGCTAAAGTGATTCAACCAGCGTGCAGTGACACACACTGATGTACAGCGAAGACCACCAAAGTGTGTCACGAAAGAAAACAATTCAAAATGATTTAAAATTCATGTAATTAAACTAAATCTAACCTTCATCTCCAGCTCTGTGGTCAGCATCTCCAAGACCTGGCAAATGTTGGGCCTCCTGCACATGTGTCGGCTGGGAAACAGCAGCACACACGTGGTTTTGACTTTTTAATTTTGGTCAGGCCCATGACCAACAGGACTTGGAGCTGAAGACCAAATTGCCATGTGCTCACACAAAAAGCAAAAACTCAAAGGATGCAAACACCTTAGGAGCAGGGCAATGTTATTAAAAAAAACTGGCACAAAGACAGGGAGAAGTTAAAAAAACAAAGTTCCTAGTAAGGAAAGAAGACAGAGAAAAGAGAAAGAGATGTGCCTCAAGATGTTTTGGGATAGAGTTGTGCAATGACATATAGAAAGTTGGGAATCACTAGCCTAAACGTTTGTGCTCCAGTCTTGCAGTGGGATTTCAACCTCTGACACAGAAGCAAGAGTGCCACTAACTTAGCCTCAGCTGACACTATATTAAGTGCATAGCAGCAATGCATGCAAACATTATAATACTTGGCTACAGAGCAAATTAATCTCAAATGCTGGGTGTTTCAACGCTGCAACCTGTAATTTACATTCCAATCTGTTACCTGACCAAAGGAAACCAATGTTCTGTTTCTGATCTTAAAGAGACAGTCAACTTTCAGCTGAAACTCAAGACCAACAGCTTAAAAGTAGAATATGACATCGGGGCACATGATGCAATGCGTCATTATGAAATAATGGCAACTCATGCACCATGACCAATTCATTTTCTGTTCTTGGAAGAGATTCAGACATGCCTTTTCAATGATGCTTCCAATAGTGAAAAGTACTGAGCTCAATTCTGACTCTGCACTCCTGACAGGAATCCTCACCTGTTCCAGAACACCCAGGAGAAATTCTCGCAGTGTTCAAAATTGTCTGAGCAATGCCTGAAAGGCAAGGTCAGTGCACACCTTTATTCAAAATGTCGGACTTAGGCAGGCATTGTCCCTTGTTAGAAATGGAAATGTAGAAAACCCGCTTATTATGTTAAAAATTGTATCCGTGTCAATTCTTACCAGTATAAATTGTACACAATAAGAATGCCAACACCCATGTCAACATTACACCCAACACCAATTATGGCCATGTAACTGATGCGCGATTAATTCACTCGGGAGGCTGGATCGTACCTGGGAAATAAAGGCTTTTATTAGCAACAAGAATGGAGCATACTGCTTAACAATACAATCCCAGACTAAAGGATCACTAGGAAGTGCAGTGACCTTTATACTCCTATAGGAAGGCGGAGCCAACCAGAGTGTACCACAGAACAATACCAACAGGTGGAACACCCCAACCCTAACCCCAACAGTAACAAGAGTAACATATGTACAAGTACCCATAGTGATAACCATCTATGGTTCAGTACCCATAGTGGTAACCATCTATGGTTCACCACAGTAACATTTTCAATTTTGCTTCTCTGGGTTCTCAACTCGTGCTGGAGTAACTACAACATTGCAAACAATTCTACCATTTGCCAAATTGCCACGCATTTTATTCAATTAAAATTAAATCTGAACATGTTTAATAGGAGGAGGAAAGGACTGGGCAGGTTTGTAGCAATGATTTTCACCAGGGCATCAGGGATTGTAAGCAGCTCTCTAACTCAACAGGTTTAACAAATCAGCACATTTTAAAATTACACGTCATTTACTGGGACAGGATCATACCATGACAATCCAGGACTCATTTCACAGCTCAGCAAGTCACAACTTAAACCAAAATCTACTAACTTCATAAAAGTTTGCCCTTCTCCATTACCCTATGCACAAGTGCTCATGTATTCCAGCTTTTAATTTTCACTTTTCCATTAAAAAAAGGATCAGAATCTATGGAAACATTTTCGACCATAGCTAACCGCATAACAACAAAGCATACTGCATAGTTTCTAGTTAAGATGCTTCAGAGAAACCTCAGATTACCGGGTGCATAGCTACCCTGCTTCAAAAGAAAAGCGACCAGTTCATTGCCTGATTCAGCTTCAAGACCCCACCTCACATAATTGCACTCTGACTTGATGTACTACTTTCAACAGGGCTCAGCAACACATACAGTTTGCAGTCAAGAGCTTATAGAATCAAAGAAATTATTCAGCAGCTTATCAGCCTAAACATTTTAAACAATCATATCTTATGTGTGTGTACTCAAGTAACAAGAAGCACACAGCAGTCCTTTGAATGTCCCAGACACCTGACTAAAATGCACGCGTTTATAGTTAGAACCAATCGTCTCAGGTGAAACAACTTGGTTCAAACAAGACCCAAACAGTCCTAGCTCAGAGTGGCACAGTGGTTAGCACTGCTGTCTCACAGCATCAGGGACCCGGGTTCGATTCCCGGCTTGGGTCACTGTCTGTGTGGAGTCTGCACATTCTCCCCGTGTCTGCGTGGGTTTCCTCCGGGTTCCTCCCACAATCCAAAAGACGTGCTGGTTAGGTGCATTGGCCATGCTAAATTCTCCCTCAGTGTACCCGAACAGGCGCCGGAGTGTGGCAACTAGGGGATTTTCACAGTAACTTCAATAGTGTTAATGTAAGCCGACATATGACACTAATAAATAAACTTAAACAGAGATATGTAAAAAGAGGACTTGATTGCTGTGCCAGATGGACCCGGATTTCTGCTCAAGAACTCACTGGACCACAAAGAGTCCAAAGAAAACAAACTACAGTCAGAACTGCGGAATGCCATCTTTACACAGATTCTGCACACAAGAGGAGCAGCACCAGCCTGAGAACATTTCAGCTCTGAAAGAAAATCATTCTTGCTTGATGGCAGATCAAGCACAACCATTTCCCCAGGCTTTTTATAAACTACAAACACACAGGGCACAACGTGACACTTCGAGCAGCAGTTAGAACAGCAACGTGACAGCCAGGAGTTAACCCTCCCACCCCTTCCCATACATAACCCATTCAAATCAGGAGGCACTGAAATACAGTGGCTGTGCGGCCCAAAGGAGGTCAAGGGGTGACATAGCTGCAATGGTGATACATACTTGGTCTAACTTGTTCAGATTAAACCAGTTCCTTGTCATAACACAATGGAATTTCCACATCAAAAAAGAACGCCATAATGGAATGTACAAGTGCAGACAATACTTCATTGAGTAACTATCTCCAGCTTTGGAACACAGGGTGTTGGTCATTCACTCTTCTTTCATCCACAAGGACGTTTCATAGATTCAGAGGAAGTGGGGAACATTTTTGGGCCATTAGCTGCCAAAACTAACACACCAATCACCAAGTGTAGAAAATACAGAAGCGATGCAAGATAACTCTTGCTGCCCCTCACATTTATTGAGTGCATGGATATACAGACTGCACAGTCTATAATGTTATAAATACACACAGTTATGCAGCAAAATGGGAGCCTGAGGCAACAGAACCCAATGCCGGCTATCCCATCCCCCAAAATGCACTTGCATACATAGACATACTGCAAATATTATGGATTGTACTGGCAAAAACCTTGCCATTAAGGCTTTGCAAACATTCCAGAGTTGAGGAAGATGTGCAGTAAATTTATGCAAACATTGTTTTTTTTTAGTTTTATTAGTGCCACAGGTAGGCTTACATTAACACTGCAATGAAGTTACTGTGAAAATCCCTAGTTGTCACACTCCAGTGTTCAAGTACAACCGAGGGAGAATTTAGCATGGCCAATGCACCTAACCAGCACGTCTTTTGGACTGTGGGAGGAAACCAGATCACCCGGAGGAAACCCACACAGAGACAGAAGGTGCAGACTCCGCACAGACAGTCACCCAAGGCTGGAATCAAACCTGGGTCCCTGGCGCTGTAGTACTGCATGTACCACTTCAATTGAGGGATCCAGTCTCTTTAGCACAATGTGCTATTCCAGTTAGTTCCTAGTGAACATCTAAAATTCGTCTTGACAATTTAATATATTCAGTAAATCAGAGTCAACTATCAGCCTCAAACTATACAGGCGGAGGCAGCCATTACAATTCTGCAGATACAATCACTATCCCACTCTCACCATGCTATTTGCATAATTGCTCCAGTCACTTCCTTTTTTAAAATTTTGATTCCAATTCAATCAAATCAAGTCCAATTCAGAGTCTCAACAAGTTGAGACATTCCCGATCCAAGCTGGCAAGACAGGGCTCTCACCTCCTGTCTTGGGCTTGATCTACATGATCCAAGCTGATTGGAGTAGGCATAGCTCCTCCTCCAAGGCTTGATCTCATTTGCATCTTAGCCAAAAGGCCGAGATGCCGCTTTTAAAAATTGCTTTAAATGAAGCTAAAATGTAACCTGATGACTTCAACCAAGCACAGCAGGTCAATACTACACTTGATCTTAAGCAGAATACTGCAGATGCTGCACACCTGAGACAAAAACAGGAAAAGCTGGATGTAACCAGCAGGTCAGGCAGCATCTGCGGATAAAAGAAAAAGTTAATGATTCCGGTGACCTGTCTCAGCTATCAAATACAAAACACTAGCTTTTCCCCCATCTATTCATAGTCATTCATGGGATGAGCGCATTGCTGGCAGGGCCAGCATTTATTCTTCATCCCTAATCGGTTGATGTGATGGTTGGGTTGGTGGTGAGCCACCACCTTTAATATATAACCACTGCAACAGATGGCAACATGGGAAGTGGTGGTGTAATGGTGTGTCACTGGACTAGTAATCCAGGGACTCACAGTAATGCTGTGGGTTCGAATCCCACCACGAAGATGGTGAAATTTGAATTCAATTTTTTAAAAATCTGGAATTAAAAGTCTAATGATGATATGAAGCCATTGTTGCAAAAACCCATCTGGTTCACTAATGTCCTTTAGGGAGGGAAATTTTCTGTCCTTCCCTTACCTGGTCTGGCCTCCACGTGACTCCGCATCCATTGCAATGCAGTTGATTCTTAACTGCCCTCTGAAAGCCTAGCAAATCACTGCGTTCAAGGACAATTCGGAATGTACAATACTTGCAACACCCGCACCTCATGAATTAATGGTCATTATTTAAATACTCAATTCAATTTTGCTTCATTTTACAGTAGATCTGGATTGCAGGTGAGTTTGAGGAGCAAAGTTCACATTGCTATTCCCCAATCTTCAACATCTCCAAAGTATTTACTTTAAACTTCATCGCGTTATTCATAACTTGGATCTAATCAGCCGTCATATATATCCCATAGTACCACATGGGTTGAGTGCTGCAACACACAAGCCCATCTCAAAAACAGTGAGGTAACTTGTGTACTCTGATGAAAAAGTCAATACTAGACTCATTGTAATTCAGAATACCCAGTCCTCCTTCAGCCACCACTTCTGCAATATGCAATTCATTATTTCCTACGATTAGTCATCATGAATACTCAATTCAAATCACAGCACCAATGTGAAGGCGAGTAACCTTCTAAATCAACTTTTCTTCCTCAACTTGTCATGTTCGTCCCTTCCTCTCCTTACTTGCTGAAGAAATCGCTCAACATATAAAAGTACAGTATAGCTCAGGAACAGACCCTTCGGCCCACCAAGCCTGCACCGACACATGACACCTCTCTAAAGTAAGGCCCTTTGGCTCTACGCGGGTCCGTATCCCTCTATTCCCTGCCTACCCATATCCCCTTAGTGCCAACCCCTTTTGTACAGAGGTGTCTTCATTTCCTTAAACTGAACCAATTACTGACACTGCTAAGAGAATTTATACGCAGACAACTAATGATGGCTCGGTGAATGCTGGAGCTCCATTACAGCATTGATGTTTGAGACAACACTTATCTTCAACGACAGCTCTGCAACATTTGACACACTGGCTTTAGCAAGCATCTTTCTTTGAGAGTGGAGGGGAAACATAGTCCAACTCCAATGGACAGGCTGTCAATCGGCTTTTATCAGTAGACAGGCTAAGCTTTCAGTCTGTCGTAGAGGCCAGCGTCGCTTTGGCTTCAGGTTTTTCCTGCTGCTTAAATAGGATGAATTCTGACAAGAGAAGCACTGTAAGCTGTGGGGAACACGCAAGTGACACAGACCAGGACTGTTCTAATTTTAAAATCAATGACTCGGGGCCCAGTTAGTCACACTCAAATACCGGCTTCTGTGACTCAAGCTAGGAAAAACGGTGGTGAATGGAAAAAGCAGCACATTCCCATTCCAACCTTTCACATCATGCTCAAATTGAAATGCAGGTATCGGTGAGGGAAAAGGAAAATATATAGATTTCCCAGATGTCTGCAATACCCAAACAGCCTTCATCCAGGCTCTAACATGAAGAGCTGTTCACCTTGGTGAAATAGTGAAAGTATGTTCACAGTGCCCTCATTCACATCTTTGGTATTCCAAACTTCAGTTTTTGTTCCCACACCATCTTTCTGAACTCCACCCTACATAAACTATCCAGAACTTTCCAGCCACACCCAATCTTGCACGAAGTCCTGTTCCAATACCCCTTTCCATTCCAGTCATCTGCACTGGCTCCTTATCCCCCCATGCATGGATTTTAAGTTAAAGTTTATTTATTAGTCACATGTAGGTTTACATTAACACTGCAATGAAGTTACTGTTGCCACACTCTGGCGCCTGTTCGAATACACTGGGAGAGAATTTAGCATGGCAAATGCACCTAACCAGCTCATCTTTTGGACTGTGGGAGGAAACCAGAGCACCGGAGGAAACCCACACAGACATGGGGAGAACATGCAGACTCCACACAGACAGTGACACAGACTGTAAGACAGCAGTGCCAACCACTGTGCTAACCAGCTTACACAAGAAACCTACCTCTCGAGATCCCTGGGTGCACACTAACTCTGGTCCTATGATCCCCCTCCCACCCTCACCCATTCCCTCCACCCTATCACCAGTGGTATAGCCTTCAACCATACAACTCCACAGCCTGAAACACTCTCTCCCTCAACCCCTCCAACCTTGCTTGGCATTTCTCCCCACCTTAAAGAAGCCCAAGTGAAACTGACCACTCCAACCCCACTTTTTGGCTCAGTTTTCCCCTTGTTTGCTTTCCCACCAATGAACTTGCCTCAGGACATTGCACTCCTTTGACGATGACCTAATTAATCAAGTTGTCCATGATGGAGCCCAGTGCAAGATGCTGCCTTCAGGAGGTAGACAAGAAGATGGGGAGAAGTGTGGTGTCCAGAAAAAGACTATTGTATTGTGTTGAGCTGACTGCAGATTGCCAGCTGGAGGTGTGTGTTTAGTCAAAAGAGGTGCAGCACCCAAGCTGTAACCCATTACAATTCACTGACTAGTTCACACTTACCTTAAGAGATTTGAACTAGAAAATATTCTAATAGCAACCTCATTGTTTGTTTCCTATAATTAACCATATACTCGCAGACACAGGCTAGCGCCCCACATTCCAACCCCTATTACACCATGTTGTGTACAGTATAAAAAGGAGCTGGGAAAGAAAGCCTCTCCCCGCTCACTGAAACAGGCTCTCTTTTTATCGCCTACTGCAGCACATATGTTAATATGAAAAAAACTTGGGACAGGGGACCCCACAAGCGGGCTGCTTCCAAGCAGCTAGTTGCCTGAACAAAGCTTCCCGGACGAACAGTATCCAACACTTTCAAGTTGTCTGTTACAGAAACCGATTACATTCGCAAACAGAACCGAGAAACCCACAAAGAACTAAGACAGTCAATTAAATGCTGTGAGGTTTGCCAACGCTGGAAATTAGAAGGACGCAATGAAAGGCAGACCAGACCTATCCCTGCCTCATACCCTCTCCACTCCCTGCCTCATACCCACCCTCCCTCCACCCTCCCTCCACCCCCCACCCTGTCTCATACCCACCCTCCCTCCACCCCCCACCCTGTCTCATACCCCCCTCCACCCCACTCCCTCACTCATACCCCCCTCTAATCCCCGCCTTATACCCCCTCCCCACTCCCTGTCTCATACCCTCCTCCACTCCAGTCCCTGCCTCATACCCCTCTGGACAGAAAGACTGTGAGTCGCTGCCTTACCTGTGATGAACTGCCGCCGGTTCTCATCAAGGTGAGTGGAAATTACATCCCCCATTGCGCCTCACTGGATCAAAAGCCCCGCTTCTCCGCACAGCGCTCACTGCAAGAACCAGGCTGGGAGCTCAGTCTGGGAATTCACTCCAGCACCGATACAAAGGCTTCCCAGTCAGAGCGAGAGGTTTCACCAATATCCTCACTCCCAGCTGGGCACACCCCCCACCCTGCTCCTTGTCAAACTAGTTTTAGACTTAATACTGTGTCCCTTTCACATTCCCCACCCACCTCCCTCCCCCTGGCTAGGGGTGGGGTTTGAAAACGGCACATGCGCCATTTACCTTAAACTTTCTAAAGCTGTAGCTGGGAACATGGAATCTTTTCAAACAGGACTCTGCCAGAAGGGTTTTTTTTACGTAGTGACACTAAACAGGGGTGACCCATCCCATCCCCCTTTTAAAAGGGCAAAGGCAATAAAGGATTTAATGAAAAGGGTGTTGATTTGATGAAAAGGGTGTTTTTTGGGGGGCGGGGGCGCGTCAGGAGGCTGTGTTGTTCAGTTCTTTGTCCCCAAGCAAAAACTGGAGCATCCAATTCAGAGCAGTGCCTAGGGAATGTTAATAGTTTATTTTATTAGTGCCACAAGTAGGCCTACATTGACGCTGCAATGAAGTTACTGTGAAAATCCCCGAGTCGTCACACTCCAGAGCCTGTTCGGGTACACTGAGGAAGAATTTAGCATAGCCAATGCACCTAACCGGCACGTCTTTCAGACTGTGGGAGGAAACTGGAGCACCCGGAGGAAACCCACGCAGACACGGGGAGAACGTACACACAGACAGCAACTCAAGTCAGGAATTGAACCCGGGTCCCAGGCACTGTGAGGCAGCAATGCTAACCACTGTGCAGCCTGCTTCATACATGTATGAAGATGGCAGGATTCGCTGCCCCCCCCCGCCGCCCCGCCTCGCCCTCTGCCCGCCTCGCTCCTCTCAGGTGAACGGAAAAGATCCAGGGTGGAATTTTCCTGTCCCGCCTGTCATGTGAATTGTAGCAGGCAGGGCTGAGGGGGCAGATCATGCAAAGATCCATTGACTTCGGGCATGATTTTCCAGTCTTGGGGAGAGCGCACCTGGAAAATCCTGCCCACCCCTGCCCTCCGCATGTCACTATATGGAAGGAGAGCAGGGGAGTTCTCCCCAATATCTTGGTTAATTGTTATCTCTCGACCAACATCACTTGATGTTTGAGGACTCAATGGAATTTAGAAGGATGAGGGGGAGGATCCCATTGAAACTTACAGAATACTGAAAGGCCTGGATAGAGTGGACATGGGGAAGATGTTTCCATTAGTAGGAGAAACGAGGATCCCAGGGCACAGCCTCAGAATAAATGCACAACCTTTTAGAATCGAGATGAAGAGGAATTTCTTTAACAAGAGGGTGGTGAATCTGTGGAATTCATTGCCACAGAAGGCTGTCAAGGCCAGGTCATTGAGTGCATTTAAGACAGAGATAGATAGGTTCTTGATTGGTAAAGGGATCAAAGATTATGTGGAAAAGGCAGGAGAATGGGGTTGAGAAACTTACCAGCCAAGATTGAATGGTGGAACAGACTCAATGGGCCAAATGGCCTAACACTGCCCCTATATCTTATGGTCTTATAAATATATTCAGAATTTACATATGACACCAAACTTGGAAGCATTGTGAGCTGTGAAGAGGGTGGTGTGGAACTTCAAAAGGACATGGACAGGTTGTGAAAGGGACAGGTAAGTGGCTGATGAAATTCAATGTGGAGGGCTGTGAAGTGATTCATTCTGGAAGAACACAGAGACAGTATAAAGTAAAGGGGACAATTCTAAAGGGGATGCAGGAGTGGAAGGAGCTGCGTGTATATTTTCTTTGTTCTTTCACAGGATGTGGGCCTCGCTGGCTAGGCCAGCGAGGCCCACATCCCTTGAGAGGGTGGTGATGAGCTACCTCTTGAACCGCTGCAGACCATGTGGTGTGGGCACACCCACAGTTTGGGAGGGAATTCCAGGATTTTGACCCAGTGATAATGAGGGAACGGCAATATAGTTCCAAGTCAGGATGGTGTGTGGCTTGGAGGGGAATTTGCAAGTGGTGGTGTTCCTATGTATTTACTGTCCTTGTCCTTCCAGGTGGTAGAGTTTGTGGGTTTGGAAGGTGCTGTCGAAGAAAACGTGCATAAATCATTGAAGGTGGCAGGTCAGGTTGAGAGGGCAGTTCATAAAGCATACAGGTGTTCTACGCTTCGTCAATAGGGGCACAGAGTATAAAAATAAGACCATAAGACAGAGGAGCAGAATTAGCCCATCGAGTCTGCTCTGCCATTCAATCATGGCTGATATTTTTCTCATCCGCATTCTCTTGCCTTTTCCCCACAACCCCTGATCCCCTTATTAATCAAGAACCTATCTATCTCTGTCTTAAAGACACTCAATGACCTGGCCTCCACAGCCTTCTGCGGCAAAGAGTTCCACAGATTCACCACTCTCTGGCTGAAGAAATTCCTCCTCATTTCAGTTTTAAAGGATTGTCCCTTTAGCCTGAGGTTGTGCCCTCTGGTTCTAGTTTTTCCTACTAGTGTAAACATCCTCTCCATGTCCACTCTATCCAGGCCACGCAATATCCTGTAAGTTTCAATAAGATCCTCCCTCATCCTTCTAAATTCCAATGAGTGCAGACCCAGAGTCCTCAACCATTCCTCATATGACAAGCTCTTCATTCCAGGAATCATTCTTGTGAACTTCCTCTGGAGCCTTTCCAAGGCCAGCACATCCTTCCTTAGATACAAGGCCCAAAACTGCTCACAATACTCCAAATGCTCGCAATACTCCAAGGAAGATCTGTTAAAATGGTATAGAACATTGGTTCTGTCTCAGCTGGAGTATTGTGTCCAGGTCTGGGTGCCACACTTTGTAAATGGCATCAGAGAGAGTGAAGAGAAGATTCACCTGAATTGTTCTGGGGATAAGCAACTTCAATTATGTGGGTAGATTGGAGAGGTTGAGACTGTTTTCCTTGGAGATGAGAAGGTTGAGAGATTTGATGGAGGTATTCAAAATCATGAGCAGTCTAGACAGAGAAGGATAAAGCGGTGGAAGGATCGAGAACAAGATGGCACAGATTTAATGTAATTGGCAAAAGAAGCAATGGAGACAGGTGGAAAGACTTTTTCACCCAGTGAGTGGTTAGGATCTGGAATGTACTGTCTGGCAGTGTGGTGGAGACAGGATGGCACTCAAAAGGGAATTAGATTGTTATCTGAAAAGGAAGGATATGCAGGACCACAGAGAGCAAGGGGGAAGGACGGGGATGGATGGTGGTGGGGGGTTGGGGGGGGGAAGGTGACGCTCATAACATGAGATGAATTTCTCCTATAGAGAGCTGGCACAGACATAACAAGCCGAATGGCCTCCTTTTGGGCTGTGAAAATTCTGTGATATGATGAAAAAGCAGATTATCAGATAGTCATTATCGGATTGCTATTCATGGGATTTCGCTGGGTATGGTGTTTCCTCCATTATAACAGTGACAAACCTTCCACAATACTGGCGGTTCAGTGGCACAGTGGTTGGCAGAGCTGCCTCACAGAGACAGAGACTCGGGTTCAATTCCGACCTCGGGTGACTGCCTGTGTGGAGTTGGCACATTCTCCCCGTATCAGCGTGGATTTCTTCCGGGTGCTCCAGTTTCCTCCCACAGTCCGAAAGATGTGTGGGTTAGGTGGATTAGCCAGGCTAAATTGCCCCCTTCGTGTCCCAAGATGTGTAGGTTAGACGGATTAACCCTGGTGAATGTGTGGGGTTATGGGGATTGGGAGGGGGGGGGGGGGGGGAGCCTGGGTGAGAACTCTGTTAGAGAGTCGGTGCACTGTAGAGATTCTCTGACTCTATGAATACTTAATTAACTATGATATATGTTTGGGGTGGCCTGCATGGTTTTAACCTGACTAGTCAAAGACCAGTTTGACCACATCGATCACTTTCTGAGCTGTAATGTCAAGAAACAGGCAATGGGAAAACCTGTTGGCCTGTGGGAATGTTACCGCGATAGTGAACTATACTACTGTTACCAAGGCACGTTACTATTATTCATAATACGATCTGTCCTTGCTTTTTTATCCTTAGCCCAAGGAGTATGCTTAGCCTATTCTCATTTGTTTGCTTAACATCATCTGCTTCTCTGTCAGGTGAGCTTGTCATTGTG
Organism: Mustelus asterias; assembly: GCF_964213995.1. Classification (NCBI taxonomy): domain Eukaryota; kingdom Metazoa; phylum Chordata; class Chondrichthyes; order Carcharhiniformes; family Triakidae; genus Mustelus; species Mustelus asterias. Next base: position 28,824,416 of record NC_135813.1, on the reverse strand, counting down.
ATTGAACGCTGAGATCACGGAAGGGGATTAACCCAATGGCTGAAGCATAACATAACATTTTTACCATATGTTTGTCACAGACTACATGCTAAAAGGCTAGGATTAGATAAAATTGGTAATTTGATAAACTGTTCCATTTTTCAGTACATTTTCAATACCATAGCAACAGTATCAACACAGTAACACCAGGATGGGTGTGCAACATGAACCCACCTCAAATTTTTGTATCTAGAACAATAGGTAAGAAACCATGAGTCACACAGAGCTGCGATTCAGTAACGTAGGGTAGAAATCCTCATAAAATAAAGCTCAAGGCTCCTGTAAATGTTATTTGAACTTAGAATGACAGCAACTCATCAATTTGCAGGTACTTGTTAGGTGGCACATGACTAGCATTTAAATAACACTTTAATATAATGCAGCATCCCAAGGCTATCCAGACAAAAATAGATGGCCAACCAAAGAAGATGTGTTAGAACAATTGGGAGCTTTGTCCTATAGATGAGTTTTGAAGGAGGAAAGGACTGTGTAGGGGTGTGGAAGTTTGTAGCACTGGGGGAGATTAGAGATAGAGGTGAGGCCATGAAGTTAAGAATTTTAAACTTGAGGTATTAAGAAACTGTGAGCCAACTTAGAGTCAGCAACGGCGGGCAGAGCTCATGAAAGATAGGATAGAGGCAGTTGAGGCTCGGATGGATTGACGTTTACATTGGGTGGAATAGGAAGCTGGTTGGAGAGGTTCAAAAGTGGGAGCGGTAGAAAAGGTGCCAGGATTCGGCAGGGAAGATTTACCTGGTGCAGATTGCCTCAGCCAAATACACAGAAATATTAATTGAAACCATTGTGTGCTATAAACATGATGAGTAGGGTTGCAGGTTAATGTTCCACTAGTTCTCGATTGCCTTTGCCCTTGATTTGATTTGATTTATTATTGTCATATGTATTAATATACAGTGAAAAGTATTGTTTCTTCCGCACTATACAGACAAAACATACCATTCATAGAGAAGGAAAGGAGAGAGTGCAGAATGTAGTGTTACAGTCATAGCTAGGGTGTAGAGAAAGATCGACTTAATGCAAGGTAAGTCAATTCAAAAGTCTGTCAGCAGCAGGGAAGAAGCTGGTCTTGCGTAGGTTAGTACGTGACCTCAGACTTTTGTATCTTTTTCCCGACAGAAGAAGGTGGAAGAGAAAATGTCCGGGGTGCGTGGGGTCCTTAATTATGCTGGCTGCTTTGCTGAGGCAGCAGGAAGTGTAGACAGAATCAATGGATGGGAGGCTGGTTTGAGTGACGGATTGGGCTACATTCATGACCTTTTGTCGTTTCTTGCGGTCTTGGGCAGAGCAGGAGCCATACCAAGCTGTGATACAACCAGAAAGAATGCTTTCTATGGTGCATCTGTAAAGGTTGGTGAGAGTCGTAGATGACATGCCAAATTTCCTTAGTCTTCTGAGAAAGTAGAGGCATTGGTGGGCTTTCTTAACTATAGTGTCGGCATGGGAGGACCAGGACAGGTTGTTGAAGCTCTCGACCCTTTCTACTTCATCCCCATTGATGTAGACAGGGGCATGCTCTCCTTTATGCTTCCTGAAGTTGATGACAGTCTCCTTCATTTTGTTGACATTGAGGGAGAGATTATTGTCGCCGCACCAGTTCACCAGATTCTCTATCTCATTCCTGTACTCTGTCACGTCATTGTTTGAGATCTGACCCACTACGGTGGTGTCGTCAGCAAACTTGAAAATCAAATTGGAGGGGAATTTGGCCACACAGTCACAGGTGTATAAGGAGTATAGTAGGGGGCTGAGAACACAGCCTTGTGGGGCACCAGTGTTGAGAGTGATCGTGGAGGAGGTGTTGTTGCCTATCCTTACTGATTGCGGTCTGTGAGTTAGGAAGTTCAGGATCCAGTCACAGAGGGAGGTGCCGAGGCCCAGGCCATGGAGTTTGGAGATGAGTTTTGTGGGAATAATAGTGTTGAAGGCTGAGCTGTGGTCAATAAATAGGAGTCTGACATAGGTGTCCTTGTTATCTAGGTGTTTCAGGGTTGAGTTATGACGTGGCTGATGCCAATAAAGATTCACATGTACAAATTAGGAGCTGGAGTAGGCCATTCAGCTCTTCGAGCCCGCTATGCCATTCAATAAGATCATGGCTGATCAGGATGGCACGGTGGCACTGTAGTTAGCACTGCTGCCTCACAGTGCCAGGGACCCGGGTTTGATTCCCGGCTTGGGTCACTGTCTGTGCAGAGTCTGCATGTTCTCCCCGTGTCTGCGTGGGTTTTCTTCAGGTGCTCCGGTTTCCTCCCACAGTCCAAAGATGTGCGGGTTAAGTGGATTGGCTGTGCTAAAATTGCCCCTTAGTGTCAGGAGGACTAGCTAGGGTAAATGCATGGGGATAGGGCCTGGGTGGGATTGTGGTCGGTGCAGACACAATGGGCCAAATAGCCTCCTTCTGCACTGTAGGGATTCTATGATTCTATGATCTGATTGTAGCCTCAATCCCACATTCTACCTCAACCAACTTTTCACCCCCTTGTTGATCAAGAACCTATCTAGCTGTGCCTTAAAATATTCAAAGACTCTGCTTGCATTGCCTTTTGAGGAAGAGGGTTCCAGAGGCTCATGACCCTCTGAGAGAAAAATATTCTCCACATCTCTGTCTTAAATGAGCGACTCCTTATTTTTAAACATGACCCCCTAGTTCTAGATTATCCCACAAGAGGAAATATCCTCTTCACACTCACACTGTCAAGACTCCTGAGGATCTTAAAGGTTTTAATCAAGTTGTCACTTACTCTTCTAAATTCCAGTTGATAAAAGCCTAACCTGTCCATTCTTTCTTCATCAGACATCCCACTCATTCCTGGTATTTTTCAAGTAAATCTTCTCTGAACTTTTTCTAACGCATTTACACTTTTCCTTAAATAAGGAAACCAATAATGTACACAATACTCCAGATGTGGTCTCACCACTGCCATGTATATGCGAAGCATAACCTCCCTCCTTTTGTAATCAATTCCTGTTATGTATTTAAAGTAATTGCTGGTAGAACATCACATGACCAGTAGTGATGGAAGCAGTGGGATTCATGGGATTTTGGGGCACTTCCATCTTGGATCTTGGACAAGCAACAATTCCTAAATAAAATCTGCATTGTGTTTGACTTTAACCCATGAGTGTGGCACCTCATTACTTTTCTTTTTATTCAAATTCTGGGTTAATGCTTGACAATTCCTGTCACAATAAACAATAACATTCTATTAGCTTTCCTAATTACTTACTGTACCTGTATTTTGTGATTCATGCAATAGGACATCCAAATCTCTCTGAATCACACACCTTTGCAGTCTGTCACCATTTAGATAATATGCTTCTTTTTTATTCTTCTGGCCAAAAAGATCAGTTTCACATTTGCCCGCAATATATTCAGTTTGTTAGATCTTTGCCCATTCACTTCATCTATCCATGTCCCTTTATAGCCTCTTTATGTCCCCTTCACAATTGACTTTCCTGCTTATCTTTGTGTCATCAGCAAATTTTGCAACCATGATTTCAGTCCCTTCATTCAAGTCATTGATATAAATTATAAATAGCTGAGGCCCCGGCTCTAATCCCTATGGCACCCCACTTGTCACATCCTGCCAACCGGAAAGTGACCCATTTATGCCAACTCTCTGTTTCCCATTAGCTATGTAAGGTAATCTTCTACCCATACCAATATGTTACCCTCCACATCATGAGCTTTTATTTTCTGCAATAATGTTTGATGTCGCAAATGCCTCCTGGAAATCTAAGTACAGTATATCAACCAGTTCCTTTTTATCCACAACAGAGAGGATTTCTTCAAAGAACTCCAATAAATTGGTTAAAAATGATTTCCCTTTCACAAAACTATGTTGACTTCGTTTATTACCTTGAACTTTTCCAAGTGCCTTGCTATATGTCTTTAATAATAGCTTCTAATATTTTCCCTATGACATATGTTAGGCTAACTGGCCTGCTTTCTGTCTCCCCTTTTTTGAATAAAGCAGTTACATTTGCTATTTTCCAATCTAATGGAATCTTCGCCTGCTTTAGGGAATTTTGGAAAATTCAAACCAATGCATCAACTATCTTACTAGCCATTTCTTTCAAGACCTTAAGATGAAGTCCATCGGAACCTGAGGATTTGTCAGACTGCTGCCAATCCAACAACTTGCTCAGTGCCACTTCCCCATTGATTGTAATTTTCCCGAGTTCCTCCCTCCGTTCCATTTCCTGATTTACAGTTATATCTGGGATGTTACTTGTGTCCCCTATAGTGAAGACCGATGCAAAATACCTGTTCAATTCACCCATCATTTCCCTACTTTCCATTATCAATTCCCCAGATGCACTTTCTGTAGTACCAATGCTCCCTTTGTTAACTCTTATTAAATATCTTTTGAAACTCTTACTGTCCGTCTTTATATTACTAGCTAGCTTTCTCTCGTACTTGAATTTTCTCTCCTTATTAATCTTTTATTTGCTCTTTATATTCTTTCCAATCTTCTCACCTGCCTACCTTCTTTGCATGATTATTTGCTCTTTCTTTAAGTTTGATACTGTCTTAAACTTTTTTGGTTAACTGTGAATGGTGGACCCTCCACTTAGAATTTTTCTTTCTCATTGGAATGTGCCTATTCTGTGTGTTCTGAAATATCCCTTTAAGTGTCTGCCACTGAACCTCTATTGACCTATCCCTGGATGGCACGGTGGCACAGTGGTTAGCACTGCTGCTTCACAGTGCCAGGGACCCGGGTTCAATTCCAGCCTGGAGTGACTGTCTGTGTGGAATTTGCACATTCTCCCCGTGTCTGTGTGGGTTTCCTCCGGGTGCTCTGGCTTCCTCCCACAGTCCAAAGATGTGCGAGTTAGGTTGATTGGCCATGTTAAATTGACCCTAAGGGGGGACTTCTCCCGTTCCGCACGCCTGCCACGGGAATCGTAGCGGGCAGGTGGCGCAGACCACGCAAATGTCTGTTGACCTTGGGTGGGATTTTCCGGTTTTGGGCAAGCGTGGCTAGAAAACCCCACCCTTAGTGCTAGGGGGATTAGCAGGGTAAATATGTGGGATAGGACCTGGGCGGGATTGTTGGCTGTGCAGGCTCAATGGGTCGAATGGCCTCCTTCTGCATTGTGGGGATTCTATGGTTCTGTACATTTACCCGTTCACTTTAGCTTTTGCTTCATTTACTGCCCATTCTTAGTTGCCCTGAGAAGGAGGTAATGGGCCTTCTCCAAATACCTTGGTTTTATTTTGATGATAGTGATCCCATAATGATGTTGAGGAAGAAACTCAAAGATTTTGACCCAGTGCTGACAAAGGAAAAGCAGCTGAAAGGTCTGACGGTACAAGAATATGTTAAGCAATATGACCAGGAAACATTAACTTGATAAATGATGTCCAGTGCATTTCACCAGATGTTTAAACAGAGATATGCACAAAATGTATCTGGTGATGTAATTACATTACTGTGGCCACTGCAGCAAAATGTTTTTCTTTACGTTAATGGACACAAAACACTGAGACTGAACATTGATGAACTGTTCTGTGGCAGATATAACATCTGAAATAACAGCCACTGTGGCATAAAATTCCTTGGGGTTGTCAGCAGAGAATTCCTGGTAGTCGCAGAGTTCTGTGAAGCCTCCTAGTCCAAGCTATTTTGATTATATGCTTTAAAAGGCTTCCTTTATCTAGACTACTCCCTGGTTGCTATCTTGTAATTATCGCAGAGTGATTATTCTTACTCAGAAAGTTACATTATTTCAGCTTTATTGCAGGAAGCGTTTCCTCACCGTCTAAATACAAATTCCAGGTCCAAAATCCAGGGAGTGTGATTTGTTCCGAATTGGTGTTAATGAGTAAAATGAAAAGTTTATTTATTAGTCACAAGTAAGGCTTACCTTAACACTGCAATGAAGTTACTGTGAAATTCACCTAGTTGCCACACTCCAGCGCCTGTTCGGGTCAATGCACCTAACCAGCACGTCTTTCAGAATGTGGGAAGAAACCGGAGCACCCGGAGGAAACCCACGCAGACACGGGGAGAACGTGCAAACTCCGCACAGACAGTGACCCAAGCCGGGAATCGAACCCAGGTCCCTGGCGCTGTGAGGCAACAGTGCTAACCACTGTGCCGTAGATTATTCTAACAGAATTAGGTTTAAGAATAAAACATCTTGAGGGGCATGGACAGGGTGGATAGGGGGGAGCTGTTCCCCTTAGCCGAAGGGTCAGTTATGAGGGGCACAAGTTAAAAGTGAGGGGTGGAAGGTTTAGGGGGATTTGAGGAAAAACTTTTTTATCCAGAAGGAGGTGACGGTCTGGAATGCACTGCCTGGGAGGGTGGTGGAGGCGGGATGCCTCACATTCTTTAAAAAGTAGCTGGATGAGTACTTGGCACGCTATAATGTTCAAGGCTATGGGCCAAGTGCTGGCAAATGGGATTAGATGGGCAGGTCAGGGCCTTTCATGCGTCGGTGCAGGCTCAATGGGCCGAAGGGCTTCCTCTGTACTCTAGTATTCTGTGATCTTCATGAAAATTGTCCTTCCTTTCATGTTAATTGAGTCTAAATTATGAACACACTGTGAGTTGTTCTTTATCTATCTATACTCCCTCTTTGTTTGTTACAGTGCTTGGTTATAGCACTATCTCTGCTAAAAGGCTATTTAACCTTGTCTTTTCTAGTCACATTGTTGTGAGATACTCGCTCAGCATAAACCTGATCAGATTCCCAACACAAAACATACTGTGGGCTAAATTCAACAACTCCCGAAAACGGGCAAGGGGAATCACGACATGCAATTAACCTCTGCCCGGTACCTGTCAGGTTCACACTGCATACTGTTTTAAATCACTTTGGTAACAGCCAGTACAAAAAAAACATTTTGATTGGCTGTGCACCTAAGCAGGGGGCCAATATTGTGAGTGGCTACCATCGTTTACTGCTCACCTCTTAAAAGGGATGTTCAGTGTGGCTGGAGCAAGTGCTGGGTGTCATGCGGACAATAAATTTGACCTGGGATTCATTGAATAATGGCACAACATTGGAGGGAGTGGGCTCCAAGGTTTCTGGACACTGCACAAGGAGGTGAGGAGGGGGAGAGGTGCCCAGTATCTGCAGGGAGCTAGGAGACCATCCCCTCTACACACCCAGATATACACTGAGAAGGCAGTGGGAGCAGATATCTGTGAGGTCAATGACAGGAGTTAAATCATGGATGCAGTACCCCAAGGCATTAAATAACCTCACACCAATGACCAAGATAAGGGAATTCATCTTCATATGCCATAGCCAACCAACAACTCTGCTAGTGTTGGACATGCCCAATTCATCATACCCCCATCACTCACTGACCATTAATCTCTATCAGTTAGGCCTTGTACTGAATATTCACACACGTATCCTCACCATTACACACTTTGCACTGCCTCATGCATCTCACAGTTTACACGCATTATTTTTTAACCTTTTTTCATGGGATGTGGGTGTTGCTGGCGACACCAGCATTTGCTGCCTGTCCCTATTTGCCCTTGAGAAGGTGCTGGTGAACTACGACAGTCCTTTTGGTGCTAGGTATGATGCCAAATAGTGGAGTGTTTTCCCCTGATTCCCCTTGACTTCAATTTTGCTCGTGTTACTTGATGCCACACTCAGCCAAATCCTGCCTCTGTGTTAAAGGTAATCACTCTCACCTCTTGACTTCAGCTCTTTTGTCTATGTTTAAAGTTTAAGTTTAAAGCTTATTTATTAGAATCTCAAGTAGGCTTATGTTAACAATGCAATGAAGTTATTATGAAAATCCCCTAGTCACCACACTCCGGTGCCTGTTCGGATACACTGAGGGATAATTTAGCATGGCCAATGCACCTAAGCAGCATATCTTTTGGACAGTGGGAGGAAACCGGAGCGCCCGGAGGAAACTCATGCAGACACTGGGAGAACGCACAAACAGTGACCCAAGCCGGGAATCGAACCCAGGTCCCTGGTGTTGTGAGGCAGCAGTGCTAACCATTGTGACACCGTGCCACCCAAGGCTTTAATAACTTCATTGCAGTGTTAATGTAAGTCTACTTGTGATATTAGTAAATAAATTTCAAAGGTCAGGAACTGAGTGACCCTTAAGGAAACTAAACGGAGCGTCAGCATGCAGGGTATTGCTGTGCAAGTGTCTCTTGATGAAACTGTCACTGACCCCTTCCATCACTCTCCTGATGATCAAGAGTAGTAGACTGAATGGATGGTAATTGGTTGCATTGGATATGTCCTACTCTCTTTGTGGACAGGACATACCTTGACAATTTTCCTCATTGTTGGGTAGATGCCAGTGTTGTGGCTGTACTGGCATAGCTTAGCTTGAGGATTGTTCTGGAGCACAGGACATCAGTATCATTGCATCGATGTTGTTAGGACTCTTAGTCTTTGCTTCACCTGTTAACTATTCAATTATGAAAACCACATTAGCCAAACATATTGCAAACATTCGCTGACACTCTTCCCTCTCTTTTGTAGGACAAAATAGTGCAGAACTGGAGGCAGACAAATGTGTTATGACCCCCCTGGAGGGGATTGTCTTAGCCATTATTGGGACACACAATGCTGTGGCCAGCTGGAACAATGGAAGATGGTGTTGTCCTATGTATAATCTTCCTTTGCTTGTCTCATCTTCTTCCTGATCCCGCAAGCTGCAGGTCATGTAAGCATGCACCTCTGGCATTCCACTATGCTCACCGCAACTCCCACAACCAGCCTTATCCTTGTGCCTTTCTACTTTTTAAAAATTCATTAGTGGGACATGGGCATTGCAGGCTGGCCAGCTTTTATTGCCCATCCCTCGTTGCCCTTGTTCAGAGGGCAGTTGAGAGTCAACCACATTGCTGTGGCTTTGGAGTCACATGTAGGCCAGACTAGGTAAGGATGGCAGATTTCCTTCCCTAAAGGACATTAATAAACCAGATGGGTTTTTCCAACAATTGACAATGGTTTCATGGTCATCAGTAGATTCGCAATTCCAGAAATATTTTTATTGAATTCAAATTCCACCATCTGCCACAGCAGGATTCGAACCCAGGTCCCCAGAACATTAGCTGACTTTCTGGATTAATAGTCGAGCGATAATACCATTAGGTCATCGCCTACCCATTTTAGATACTCAAGAAGTGCAAGCTAACCAGGCAATGAAGAAACTGATAATGAAGGCTAAGCACCATCACTTTCATAGCCAGAACCATCAGATAACAGCACTGCAAGTAATCGAGAGCATTACCTAGAGGTGGGATCTGCACGTGGTGAGAGACTGGACATTAGGGATCAGCTGTGAGGCTGGACTCAGGGGATAGCACAGTTCACCAGACTCGGATACACTCTTCAATGAGAATAAGTTTGATGGGTATGCAAACTGAAATACTTGGTGCTTCGGGAAGCCTGCCAGAGAGCCTGTGATTAATGTTAAGGAATATAGAGGAGTCCAGCGCCCACTCGAATGTTGGTGAATGGGATACTAGGATTGTACTTACTGTTATCACAGTCACATTAGTTCTTCGTGGATAACCCGGCCAGAAATTGTTGCCAAAGTTGCCTCTTCTCTTCCTCCCCCTCTTGCTGCTCCTCCACCCTCTCCCCCACATGTTCCTGTTTCTCATAGTTTGAGGTTAAGGGGTAAACCTTTCAGGGCTGAGGTGAGAAGAAATTTCTTCACCCAGAGAGTGGTGAATATGTGGAATTCACTACCACAGAAAGTAGTTTAGGCCAAAACGTTGTCTGACTTCAAGAAGAAATTAGATATAGCTCTTGGGGCTAAAGGAATCAAGGGATATGAGGGGGAAGGTGGGATCAGGATATTGGATTCGATGATCAGCCATGATCAAAATGAATGGTGGAGCAGGCTCGAAGGGCCGAATGGCCTCCCCCTACTACTATGTTCTATGTTTCTATATTTCTCATGTTGCTCCCTGTGGTGAACCATTGTTGGTTCCCACTAGGTAGTACTGAGCCAGGGTCTGGCCAGTACTACAAGTATGTATATATGTTGCTGTTGGGGTTAGGGATGGGTTGTTCCACTTGTTGCTGTTGGGGTTAGGGTTGGGCTGTTACACCTGTATTATAGTTATTATGGTACATCCCAGTCGGGCTCCGCCTCCTGGGAGAGGTGTAAAGGTCACTGCTCTGTCTGGGACCCCTCAGTCTGGGATCGTGTACTATACATGGTAGCTTCGTTGTAATAGTAAATAAAAGCCTTTATTTCCTTGAGCATCTCAAGCCTCGTGTGTGATAACGCGCATCAATTTTATTTACTATTAATTAAACTCTCGTCGTTAAAAAAAAAGAAAACGATACAGAGAGTATGGAGCAAATGTTAAAACCCGAACGTCTTACACTGGATCCACGTGCGGCGGGCGCCTCTAACACCTTCGACCACTGGTTGAAATGTTTTGAGGACTACCTTGCAGCCTCCGCAGCGGTCACCACAGACGACGACAGACTCCGGGTCCTCCACGCGAGGGTAAGCGACACCGTATATCTTGCGATCCGTGCGGCCACCGACTACACAAGGGCCCTCGAGCTTCTTAAGAAGCGTTACATTAAACCGCCAAACAAAATGCATGCTCGATACCTCTTAGCCACTCAACGACGGCAGCCCGGCGAAACGACGGAAGAGTACGCGAACGAGCTCCTACAGCGAGCCAGGGGCTGTAACTGCAAAGCAGTGTCGGCAGACCAGAACATGAACGACCTTGCTCGAGATGCGTTTGTGGCGGGAATCGGATCATCTTATATCCGACTCAGACTGTTGGAGCAAGGTAATCTTGATCTCACTAAGTCGATAGAACTAGCGGATATGTTGGAGACGGCCTCCAAAAGCCTAGTATTGTATCCCGAAGACCACGTGGAGACAACGTGGCAGGAGCAGTCGCTGATCCCTCCTCGTCCCTCGGGTTCGAAAAGCTGCGTAATGGCGTGCCCACACTCGGGCCTGACAACGGCAGCAGTTCCAGGCGGCCCACGGTGTTACTTCTGTGGGGGAGTGAAGCACACTCGGCAGCGATGTCCCGCTAAAGCTGTGTTGTGCTCCGCCCTGCGGTAAGAAGGGGCACTATTCGAAGGTATGCCGATCCAAACTTACTTCCAGGAACAGCAGTGCGGCCTGCGACTCCCCGGAGCCTGGTTCTTCGTCGTCGGCATCGTCGAAGGTTTCGTCCACGCGCGAGGCCAGGACGCCGCCATTACAGTCGACGGAGTCGCAAGAGATGCGCGACCACCAGGGGTCGCTGATTTTGGCGCCATCACCCACGTGCGACCTATGGGAGCAGCCATGTTGGTCGGCACCGACCGTGAACGACCAGCAGGGGTCATCTTCATCTATCTCAGCTGCCTGCAGTGGCGCTCACGAACCAACGGTGGCATCGATCATCCTGGACCAGGCCAAGCCTCACAGACTCGACAAGTCTATGATGGACATTCAGGTAAACAAACACTTGATTTATTGTCTGTTTGACAGCGGGAGCATTGAGAGTTTTATTCACCCAGACGCTGTGAAGCGGTGTGGCCTCCAGATCCAACCTGTCAAACAGACGATTTCGATGGCATCAAGGTCCCGGTCTGTCACCGTGCTAGGGAGTTGCGTGGTAAATTTAACGGTGCAGGGCACGGTTTACAAGTGCTTCAAGCTCCTGGTGTTACCGCACCTTTGCGTGCCAATACTCCTCGGACTAAATTTCATGGTCCACTTGAAGAGTGTAACCCTACAGTACGGTGGGCCACTCCCTCCGCTTTCAGTGGGAGAACAGCAGCTTCCAAATTGCCCAACGCGCCCCGCCTGTAGCCTCTCGACGCTGAAGATTACCACACCCTCCCTGTTCCAGAATCTTGTGCCAGGCTGCAAGCCCATCGCGACTAAGAGTAGGCGTTACAGCGCTGAGGATCGGATCTTCATTCGATCTGAAGTTCAGCGGCTCCTCAAGGAAGGGATCATACAATCTAGCGCTAGTCCATGGAGAGCGCAGGTCGTGGTGGTCAAGAGTGGGAACAAACCCCGGATGGTCATTGACTATAGTCAGACCATTAATAGATACACACAGCTGGATGCGTATCCCCTCCCGCGCATATCTGACATGGTCAACCAGATTGCGCAGTACCGGGTGTTCTCCACCATAGACCTCAAGTCTGCCTACCACCAACTCCCCATTCGCCCAGAGGACCGACAATACACGGCTTTTGAGGTGGATGGTCGCTTGTATCACTTTCTCAGGGTTCCTTTTGGTGTCACCAATGGGGTCTCGGTCTTCCAGCGTGCTATGGACCGAATGGTGGACAATAACGGACTGCGGGCTACCTTCCCGTACCTGGATAACGTCACCATCTGCGGCCATGACCAGCAGGACCATGACACAAATCTCCTTAAGTTCCTACGCACTGCATCTCGCCTGAATCTGACCTACAACAGGGAGAAGTGTGTATTTCGTACGCGCCGTTTAGCCATCCTCGGATACGTAGTGGAAAACGGGGTCATTGGCCCTGATCCAGACCGTATGCGTCCCCTCCTTGAACTTCCCCTGCCCACTAGCGCAAAAGCACTGAGAAGATGCTTAGGCTTCTTCTCTTACTATGCACAGTGGGTTCCCAATTACGCGGACAAAGCCCGTCCGCTCATCAAGTCCACCTCTTTTCCCCTAATACCAGAGGCTCGATTGGCCTTTGATAAACTAAAAGCCGACATCGCGAAAGCCACGATGCACACTGTTGATGAGTCCATCCCCTTTCAGGTGGAGAGCAATGCATCTGATTTCGCCCTGGCCGCCACACTTAACCAGGCGGGCAGGCCCGTCGCCTTTTTTTCCCGCACCCTCCAAGACCCCGAAATTCGACATTCAGCGGTGGAAAAGGAGGCCCAGGCCATTGTGGAGGCCGTCAGGCATTGGCGCCATTACTTGGTGGGAAAACGGTTCACCCTGATCACGGACCAGCAGTCCGTGGCGTTCATGCTCAATAACACGCTGCGGGGCAAGATCAAGAACGACAAGATCTTGAGGTGGAGAATCGAACTCTCCACCTATAATTACGACATCATGTATCATCCAGGGAATCTCAACGAGCCCTCGGATGCTCTGTCGCGTGGAACATGCGCCAGTATACAGGAGGACCGTTTGCAGGCTCTCCATAATGACCTATGCCATCCTGGGGTCACTCGGCTCTACCACTTCGTAAAAGCCCGCAATCTGCCCTACTCGGTGGAGGATGTCAGATCCATAACGAGAAGTTGTCGGGTATGCGCGGAATGCAAACCGCACTTTTACCGACCTGACCGGGCACAACTAGTCAAGGCCACTCGTCCCTTCGAAAGACTGAGTGTCGATTTTAAGGGCCCCCTTCCCTCGACAGATCGGAATGTGTACTTCCTCAACATCATTGATGAGTACTCAAGATTCCCTTTTGTTGTTCCCTGCTCTGATACATACGCTGCCACGGTTATCAAGGCATTCCGTGATCTTTTTACTCTGTTCGGGTACCCCTGCTACATTCACAGCGATAGAGGCTCGTCGTTCATGAGCGATGACTTGAGGCAATACCTGCTCTCATACGGGATTGCCTCTAGTAGAACCACGAGCTACAACCCTAGGGGTAACGGACAGGTGGAACGTGTGAATGCTACAGTCTGGAAGGCTGTCTTACTGGCGTTGAAGTCAAAAAGCCTTCCAGTCTCCCGTTGGCAAGAGGTGCTCCCTGATGCGCTCCATTCCATACGCTCACTCCTGTGTACGGCAACCAACGCTACTCCTCATGAGAGGCTGTTTTCATTCCCTCGGAAGTCTTCCTCTGGGACCTCATTACCGTCTTGGTTGACGTACTCAGGACCTGTCCTCCTGCGGCGACATGTAAGGGCCCGCAAGTCCGACCCGTTGGTCGAACAGGTCCATCACCTCCACGCCAACCCTCAGTATGCCTATGTGGCATACCCTGACGGGCGAGAGGACATGGTCTCGATTCGAGACCTGGCGCCAGCAGGGGACGTAGAAACCCCTGTCGCTCCCATACCTCCTGTTAGAGACCCCCCAACTATTGTTTCCCCTCCTGACACGGCGCGGGCAGCATCGGGACCATTACTTAACCCTTTTACTCCCGTGTACAGCTTGCCTGAGTCCAGGAGATGGTCACCACTTCAGGCCGTGTCGGAACTCAACGGATTATCATCACCTCGGGGTCAGCCGGCCCGTGAGACTGTGGAGGAACCGTTGGACATCGCCTTGGGGAGAACGCCACCGCAAGTGCCTACTCCGGTGTCATCACCGGTGTTGAGGAGGTCACAACGACGGTGCGGTCCCCCTGACCGTCTGAACTTATAGACTGATGACAAATTATTCTTTTCTTTTTGTACCCCGCCGGCCTTTGTCTTCAAAGGAGGGGTGAATGTGGTGAACCATCGTTGGTTCCCACTAGGTAGTACTGAGCCAGGGTCTGGCCAGTACTACGAGTATGTATATATGTTGCTGTTGGGGTTAGTTTGGGTTGTTCCACTTGTTGCTGTTGGGGTTAGGGTTGGGCTGTTACACCTGTATTATAGTTATTATGGTACATCCCAGTCGGGCTCCGACTCCTGGGAGAGGTATAAAGGTCACTGCTCTGTCTGGGACCCCTCAGTCTGGGATCGTGTACTATACATGGTAGCTTCGTTGTAATAGTAAATAAAAGCCTTTATTTCCTTGAGCATCTCAAGCCTCGTGTGTGATAACGCGCATCACTCCCCCACCCCCACACATTCCCCCTCCCCCACCCTCTCCCCCACACATTCCCCCTCCCCCACATGTTCCTCCTCCTCCACCCTCTCCCCCACCCTCTCCCCCACACATTCCCCCTCCCCCACCCTCTCCCCCACACATTCTCCCTCCCCCACCCTCTCCCCCACACATTCTCCCTCCCCCACCCTCTCCCCCACACATTCTCCCTCCCCCACCCTCTCCCCCACACATTCCCCCTCCTCCACCCTCTCCCCACACACTCCCCCTCCCCCACCCTCTCCCCCACACATTCCCCCACCCTCTCCCCCACACACTGCCCCTCCCCCACCCTCTTCACCACACATTCCCCCTCCCCCACCCTCTCCCCCACACATTCCCCCTCCCCCACCCTCTCCCCCACACATTCCCCCTCCCCCACCCTCTCCCCCACACATTCCCCCTCCCCCACCCTCTCCCCCACACATTCCCCCTCCTCCACCCTCTTCCCCACACATTCCCCCTCCCCCACACATTCCCCCTCCTCCACCCTCTCCCCCACACATTCCCCCTCCTCCACCCTTTCCCCCACACATTCCCCCTCCTCCACCCTCTCCCCCACATGTTCCTCCTCCTCCACCCTCTCCCCCACATGTTCCTCCTCCTCCACCCTCTCCCCCACATGTTCCTCCTCCTCCACCACCCTCTCCCCCACATGTTCCACCTCCTCCACCCTCTCCCCCACACATTCCCCCTCCTCCACCCTCTCCCCCTCATGTTCCTCCTCCTCCACCCTCTCCCCCACATGTTCCACCTCCTCCACGCTCTCCTCCACATGTTCCTCCCCCTCCAGCTGTTCACCATTTAGCTGCTGTCTGGGGTTTTCTCCATATGATGATGAGGTTGTGCAGTCTCATACAGGCCACTTGCTCTGTCTATTACAGCAAGGCACCTCCAGTCTGCACCAGGCAGCAGTGTGGTCCTACAGCACGCCAATTATTTGCATGAGCACATTCTGTATGGCTTTCATTGTCTCAGAGCCACTAGTTGGTGCAGAAGCTTGATTCAGCAAAACTCTTCAGCACCTAATCCATCACTGCATGCAGACCTTTGCAGCTTTAAACTATACAAAGCAACAAACAATTTAAAATCACAGCCACAAGCAATTAAGCAGCAACTAACCTCTAAGCAGATGATCATTCCTTTAAATAGCATCTGTGCAGCAGGGAGTTAGAGGTTTGGAGGAGGGGTGGGGTGGGTTAGAGGGTTGGGAGTGTGGGGGTGGTGTCCATCAGCTAAGTGAGGATAAGAAACAGTGCTAATTGCAGCGTGATAGCACAGTGGTTAGCACTGCTGCCTCACAGCGCCAGGAACCCAGGTTCAATTCCGGCCTCGGGCGGCTGTGCAGAGTCTGCACATTCTCCCCGTGTCTGTGTGGGTTTCCTCCGGGTGCTCCGGTTTCCTCTCACACTCCGAAGACATGCTGGTTAGATGCATTGGCCATGCTTCGATGGAGTATTGAGCTCCAAAATAGTATAGTTGTGTCCATCACTGGTGTCAAGTCAGCATTTCTCACTGATTGACATTGTGATTTGGCTGTGTACGCACGTGTGTGATTTGCATGTGTGCGTGTGTATTTGTGTGCATGCGTGTGTCTGTGTGCACGCGCACGTGTATGTATGCGTGCGTGTGTGTGTGTGATAACGCCATATCTACAATATGGAGTTTGGTGCATCTAACCCCCCCCCTAAGGTATTGTGCACTGTGGATGTCATATTGGAGGCCAAACAGCGGGTGCTTCAGATCCAATTTCACACCAACTACAAATCACTGAGTTATAGTGAGGGTTCTGATGAGGGTGAAATGTTTCAGGCATCCTTCATTCCGAAAGAACCATGAAATGCCCGCATTGAAAATGCCACTGCCCTGGTTGATGGGGGATACCACAAACTGAAGCAGACACCTTATCTGTCAGATAGGAACTTACATTACTTCATCACACAAACAGCCATTAATACTCAGGTGAAAGATTTTGAAATGATGCAGGAGCCATGAAGCTAATTAGAGCATTCCACTGTAAAACCACAGCACTGTTCAGCTGAACATTATGGCAACGGTACGTTTAAAGTCCCCAGATTCAAATTCTCAATCCAATCTAGTTTTGTAGCGTAATTTGATTCATGTATATATTATAATAGGAAATGACTTTGCAGTTTGATGCTGTTTATACTTGACTTTAATTGATGTTTAACTCTAAACAGAAGAAAGATTTTTAAATTTAGGAATACTTCCTTTAAAACGGCATTTTTTCTCCAGGTTTTGTAAATAAATTGGTTAAAATTGTGGTGCGTTCTTCTGGGGTGTTACTGCCTCTGTGTGGTATACAGAAGGAAGTACATGGCTTCTACGAGTCGATTTGTGGTTCCAAATTCTCTCAGACCACAAATCGGAATAGTGAAGTCACAGGGTTATTTTTTTCCCTCTAGATCACAAGATATATCCAGATGAGAAACAACTTTTCAGAATATATTTTTATTTAGTCATGGAATGTGGGTGTCGCTGGTCGGGCCAGCATTTATTGCCCATCCCTAATTGCTCTTGAATTGAGTTGCTTGCTGGGCCATTTCAGAGTGGCATTTCAGAGTCGACCATATTGCTGTGGATCTGGAGTTACATGTAGGACAGGCCAGACAAGGATGGCAGGTTCCCTTCCCTCAAGGGAATTAGTTAACCAGATGGGTTTTTACCACAATCGGCAATTATTTCATGGTCATCATTTTAATTCCAGCTTTAATTGGATTGCAGTTTCACCATCTGCTGTGATGGTGATTTGAACCCGGATCCCCAGAGCATTACCCTGGACCTCTGGATTACCAGTCCAGTGACAATACCCCTATGCCACCACCTGTCCTAGCTACTGCCTCTCAATCTAACAGAAGTACAGAGTATCTTACCCAGGTCCTTTCCCCCGCCCTATCCCTGTAACTCCACACATTGATCATAGCTAATCCATCTAATCTACACATCTTGGGACACTAAGGGGCAATTTAGCATGGCCAATCCACCTCACCTGCACTTCTTTGGACTGTGGGAAGAAACCCACGCAGGCATGGGGAGAACGTGCAAACTCCACACAGTCACCCAAGGCCGGAATTGAACCTGAACCCCTGATGCTGTGAGGCAGCAGTACTGACCACTGTGCCACCGGGTAGGGCGGTGGGAACCCAAAACCTACCTCAGAGTGCTTGGGACCAATCATTGTGGCCCCAACTTACCTGAGCTAAGATTGACTAATTCAGTACCCAATAGAGATTGAACCTGGGCCTTTGTTGGCTTGTATGGCTCTGTTACTTATTGTGTAAGCTTGCGGAGTCATGAGGCAAGGAAAACAAGTTTAATAATGATTCCATATTTACTGAAAATGCAAATTCCCAATGCCGATTTTAACTAACATTTCTAAAGCATCAACAAACTGAAGGGAATGCAGGAGTTTGATCGATCGGATATTAAATATTTTGACACTGTAGGGCAGCTGACTGAAGTAACCCATCTCTATCTCTGGCAGTTGCACTCCTTAGGTAAATATTCCAGCTCCAGGAACTGACAGGGTGCTTGACTCATCAGAATGTTCTGACATAGGGATAAGAGAGTTGTCTTTATTCCTGGAAATGTGGGAGGCTAGTCTTGTGTGTTTACTCTCTTCAAGTCACCACATAAAAACTGAACTGACAGCAGGAAGTGTAGACAGCCAATGGTTGGGAGGCTGGTTTGAATAATGGACAAGACTTCGTTCACAACCCTTTGTAGTTTTGTGCGGTCTTGGGCAAAGCAGAAACCATACCAAGCTGTGATACAACCAGAAAGAATGCTTTGTATGATGCATCTGTAAAAGTTGGTGAGAGTCGTAGCTGACAAGTCAAATTTCCTTAGTCCTCTGAGAAAGTAGAGATGTTGGTGGGCTTTCTTAACTATAGTGTCAGCATGGAGGGATCAGATTGTTGGTGATCTGGACACCTAAAAACTTGAAGCTCTCAACCATTTCTACTTTGTCCCCATTAATGTAGACAGGGGCATGTCCTCCACTACACTCCCAGAAGTCAATGACTATCTCCTTTGTTTTCTTGACGTTGAAGGAGAGATTATTGTCGTCGCGCCAGTTCACCAGATTCTTTATCTCTTTCCTGTACTCTGTCTCATCATTTTTTGAGATCTGACCCAATATGGTGGTATCACTAACAAACTTGAAAATTGAGTTGGAGGAGAATTTGGCCACACAGTCATAGGAGTATAAGGAGTATAGTAAGAGGCTGAGGACACAGCCTTGTGGGGCACCGGTGTTGAGTATGATCGTGGAGGAGGTGTTGTTGCCTATCCTTACTGATTGCGGTCTGTGGGTTAGGAAGTTCAGGATCCAGTCACAGAGGGAGGTGCTGAGCCCCAGGCCATGGAGTTTGAAGAGAGTTTCGTAAGAATAATGGTGAGGAAGGCTAAGCTGTCGTCAATAAATAGGAGTCTGTCATAGGTGTCTTTGTTATCTAGGTGTTCCAGGGTTGGGTGCAGGGCCAGTGAGATGGCGTCTGTCGTGGACCTGTTGCGGTGGTAGGGGAATTGTAGTGGATCCAGGCAATCTGGGAGGCCAGAATTGATTCATACCATGACTAACCTTTCAAAGCATTTCATAATGATGGATATCAGAGCCATCGGATGATAGTCATTAAGGCACGCTGCTTGGCTTTTCTTTGGTACTGGGATGATGGTAGTCTTTTTGAAGCAGATAGGGACCTCAGATTGTAAAGAAAGGAGAGTAGTAGGATGGTGTGTTGAAGTGGCAAGCGACAGGAAGGTCTGGATCCTGCTTGCGGATGGACCGAAGGTGTTCAGTGAAGCGGTCACCCAGTCTGTGTTTGGTCTCTCTGATCTAGAGTATGTTAGAATGCAACTGGTGACAATTTTGTATTGGATGTAATGTGACCAATGGTAACAAGCTGTAAGGGTCAGCTGACCCAATAAACATGGAACCAATTACAGAATGATGTTTTAGTCAGCTGACTAGCTGACTCACTAGAAATAAGAACCTGTTTGGAATTGTGGAGAGCTTGGATTGGTCCAGGGTGAGGCCCCAAATTTGGAGTAATGATCTTTCTTTATTAAACCCTTTCTTTGATTTATAAGTTGGAATAAGTTTTGTTCTATTTTTATTGTCTACATTGGAAAAGTTACTTCTGATGAAACAGAGTAGACGTAATTGGGAGCAGCGAATGCAATGGACCAGTTTGAAGGAGGTGCATGTGAAGCTTCACCTGAAAGGGGTGTTTAGGAGCTGGGACGGTGAGCAGGGAGGAGGTAAAGGGGCAGGTGTTGCATCTTCTACGATTGCATGGGAAGGTGCTGTGGGCAGGGGATGAGATGTTGGGTGTGATGGAGGAGTGGACCAGGGTAACCGGAGAGAACGGTCCCTGTGTAATGCTGATGGGGGAGGGGTGAGGGGACGATGCGTTGAATAGTGGCGTCATGCTAGAGTTGGCGGAAAAGGCGGAGGATGATCCCTTGAATGCGGACACAGTGAGATGAAAAGTGAGGACAAGGGGGACTCTATCCTGCAAGAAACAATACTTTTCCCAGTAGACGAATACATGTGACAATAATAAATGAAATGAAATCAAAAGATGAGAATTGGTTTGGATGGGTGAGTGCATATTGAAAAAAAAGCTCCAGTTCTAAGAAAAAAACAACAAATTTAAAGACACTAGAAAAGAAAGAATACAATTTGAAAAGGAAGAGAAAAGAAATAAGAGGGGGAGGAAGTTAAAGAAGCACTGCGGTCTAAGAATTGGTAACTGTAATGGCGGGCAAAGGTGGTACCATGGCAACGTTCAATAAAAACATGAAATGTTCACAAAGGGAGATTTCAATGTTGCAGCAAACAGGATACCAGATGAACTTAAAGTAGTCACTTTCCTTATCTTAGTAGGTTGTAAAACCTTTCATTGCGACAGAGACTTACCATGTCGAGAACCTACGAGGAACTGACCAAGATTCTCGAAAATCACTTTTCGCCTAAACCACCAATAATTGCTAAGAAATTTAGATTCCTTCAACAGAGCTGGGAAAAGGCCATTCGAAATAACATCAGCACCAGCCTTTTTCCAAAAAATCCATGGATCAAATCCTAAGTGGCTTCAACGGTATCCAGTGTAAGTTGGGCGACATTCTAATCATGGGAAACCAGCCTCCCATCCATTGACACTGTCCACACTTCCCGCTGCCTCGGCACCCTGGACATACTCTTTTCTACCTTCTTCCGTTGGGGAAAAAAATACAAAAGTCTGAGGTCACGTACCAAACAACTCAAGATCAGCTTCTTCCCTGCAAACATCAGAAGTTGATTTTTCTCTACACCCTAGCTGTGACTGTAACATTACATTCTGCAATCTCTCTTTTCATTCTCTATATATGATATGCTTTGTCTGTATCATGGTCAAGAAACAATACTTTTCACTGTATACTCATACATGTGACTATCATAAATCAAATCAAATCAAACCTCCTCTCTCTCTCTATCTTAACCCTATCAGTTTGTTATTCCTTACTGCCTCAAGTATTTTTATTTATTCTTTTTTTATTTAATCCAATTCAATCAAATCAAGTCCAATCCAGAGTCTCAACAAGTTGAGACATTCCCGATCCAAGCTGACAGGACAGGACTCTCACCTCCTATCTTGGGCTTGATCTACATGATCCAAGCTGATTGGAGTAGGCATTGCATCTCCTCCAAGGCTTGATCTCATTTGCATCTTAGCCAAAAGGACAAGATGGCATTTTTAATTGCTTCAAATGAAGCTAAAATGTAACCTAATGACTTAAACCAAGTACAGCTAGGTTTAAGTCAATACTACACTTGATCTCAGCCAAAAGGCCTCAAGTATTTACCTAGCTTCCCCTTAAGTGCATTTATACTGTTCACTGCCACCACTAGCTGTGGAGGCGAGTTATACATTCTAACCAGTCTCTGTGTAAAATTTCTCCTGACCAAAGATGTGCAGGTTAGGTGGATTGGCCATGGTAAATTACTCCTTAGTGTTCCAAGATGTGTAGGTTAGGGAGATTAACGGGGTAAGTGTATGGGGTGGGTCTGGGTTAATGCAGGCTCGATGGATCAAATGGCCTCCTTCAGCACTGTAGGGATTCTATAACTGCCATATTGGACTTATTAAAGCTGATTTTATATTTCTGTCCCCTAGTTTTGGGCTTCTCCACATATTGTGCTTACCTTATCCAATTAATTATATGAAACATCTTTTCCAGATCACCTTTCAGTCTTCTCTTTTCTCGAGAAAAGAACCCCAACTTATTTAGTCTTTACTGATAGTTGTATGAGTTCAGTTTTAGTATCATTCTTGTCAATCTTTTTTGCAGTGTTTCCAGTGTTTTTCTAATCATATAGAGGTCAGAACTGTGCTCCTATGTTTGATACACATTTGTTTAACATGATTTCTCTGTTTTTGAATTCTGTAGCTCTAGATTTGAATTCCAGTGCTTTGCCTACACTTTTTCTGGCTTTTTTAAGGAGTGATTAAATATTGCTAAGTATGTTTTAATGACTTTTTATTGCTTCCTGATAGATTTGAGGCAACTAAGATTTTTTGAAATGTGATTTGAAGTAACCATAATTTTTATTTATTTATTAGTGTCGCAAGTAGGCTTACAGTAACACTGCAGTGAAGTTACTGTGAAAATCCCCGAGTCGCCACACTCCGGTGCCTGTTCGGATACACTGAGTGAGAATTTAGCATGGCCAATGCACCTAACCAGCACATCTTTCAGACCGTGGGAGGAAACTGGAGCACCCAGAGGAAACCCACGGGGAGAACGTGCCGACTCTGCACAGATAGTGACCCAAGGCCGGAATCGAACCCGGGTCTCTGGCACTGTGAGGCAGCAGTGCTAACCACTGTGCCACTGCGCCACCCCATGTGAGACGAAAAGCATTTGCTTTTGCCAGTGTCCCCAGTTAATTTATTATGGTGAGGGTAGCAAGACAATGTAGAAATTTTGCACAGATATTAACAGCATAGAAATGGGTTAGTTAACAGGTCCCTCATGGGAGGTTAGTTAGGAAGGTTCAGTCGCTAGGTATACATGGGGAGGTAGTAAATTGGATAAGACACTGGCTCAATGGAAGAAGCCAGAGAGTGGTTGTGGAGGATTGCTTCTCTGAGTGGAGGCCTGTGACTAGTGGTGTGCCGCAGGGATCGGTGTTGGGTCCATTGTTGTTTGTCATCTATATCAATGATCTGGATGATAATGTGGTCAATTGGATCAGCAAGTTTGCTGATGATACAAAGATTGGAGGTGTAGTGGACAGTGAGGAAGGTTTTCAAAGCTTGCAGAGGGATTTGGACCAACTAGAAAAATGGGCTGAAAAATGGCAAATGGAGTTTAACGCGGACAAGTGTGAGATATTGCACTTTGGAGGGACAAACCAAAGAAGAACGTACAGGGTAAATGGTAGGACTCTGAAGAGTGCAGTTGAACAGAGGGATCTGGGAATACAGGTACAGAATTCCCTAAAAGTGACGTCACAGGTGGATAGGGTCGTAAAGAGTGCCTTTGGTACATTGGCCTTTATAAATCGGAGTATCGAGTATAAAAGTTGGAGTGTTATGGTAAGGTTATATAATAAGAAGTTTAACAACACCAGGTTAAAGTCCAACAGGTTTATTTGGTAGCAAAAGCCACACAAGCTTTCGAGGCTCTAAGCCCCTTCTTCAGGTGAGTGGGAATTCTGTTCACAAACAGAATTTATAAAGACACAGACTCAATTTACATGAATAATGGTTGGAATGCGAATACTTACAACTAATCCAGTCTTTAAGAAACAAAACAATGGGAGTGGAGAGAGCATCAAGACAGGCTAAAAAGATGTGTATTGTCTCCAGACAAGACAGCCAGTGAAACTCTGCAGGTCCACGCAACTGTGGGAGTTACAAATATTGTGACATGAACCCAATATCCCGGTTGAGGCCGTCCTTGTGTGTGCGGAACGTGGCTATCAGTTTCTGCTCAGCGACTCTGCGCTGTCGTGTGTCGCGAAGGCCGCCTTGGAGAACGCTTACCCGAATATCAGAGGCCGAATGCCCGTGACCGCTGAAGTGCTCCCCAACAGGAAGAGAACAGTCTTGCCTGGTGATTGTCGAGCGGTGTTCATTCATCCGTTGTCGCAGCGTCTGCATAGTTTCCCCAATGAAACTATGCAGACGCTGCGACAACGGATGAATGAACACCGCTCGACAATCACCAGGCAAGACTGTTCTCTTCCTGTTGGGGAGCACTTCAGCGGTCACGGGCATTCGGCCTCTGATATTCGGGTAAGCGTTCTCCAAGGCGGCCTTCGCGACACACGACAGCGCAGAGTCGCTGAGCAGAAACTGATAGCCAAGTTCCGCACACACAAGGACGGCCTCAACCGGGATATTGGGTTCATGTCACAATATTTGTAACTCCCACAGTTGCGTGGACCTGCAGAGTTTCACTGGCTGTCTTGTCTGGAGACAATACACATCTTTTTAGCCTGTCTTGATGCTCTCTCCACTCCCATTGTTTTGTTTCTTAAAGACTGGATTAGTTGTAAGTATTCGCATTCCAACCATTATTCATGTAAATTGAGTCTGTGTCTTTATAAATTCTGTTTGTGAACAGAATTCCCACTCACCTGAAGAAGGGGCTTAGAGCCTCGAAAGCTTGTGTGGCTTTTGCTACCAAATAAACCTGTTGGACTTTAACCTGGTGTTGTTAAACTTCTTACTGTGTTTACCCCAGTCCAACGCCGGCATCTCCACATCAAGGTTATATAAGGCATTGGTGAGGCCGAATTTGGAGTATTGTGTACAGTTTTGGTCACCTAGTTACAGGAAGGATGTAAATAAGATTGAAAGAGTGCAGAGAAGGTTCACAAGGATGTTGCCGGGACTTGAGAAGCTGAGTTACAGAGAGAGATTGAATAGGTTGGGACTTTATTCCCTGGAGCGTAGAAGATTGAGGGGAGATTTGATAGAGGTGTATAAGATTTTGATGGGTATAGATAGAGTGAATGCAAGCAGGCTTTTTCCGCTGAGGCTAGGGGAGAAAAAACCCAGAGGGCATGGGTTAAGGGTGAAAGGAGAAAAGTTTAAAGGGAATATTAGGGGGGGCTTCTTCACGCAGAGAGTGGTGGGAGTGTGGAATGAGCTGCCGGATAAAGTGGTAAATGCGGGGTCACTTTTAACATTTAAGAAAAACTTGGACGGGTTCATGGATGAGAGGGGTGTGGAGGGATATGGTCCAAGTGCAGGTCAGTGGGACTAGGCATAAAATGGTTCGGCACAGACAAGAAGGGCCAAAAGGCCTGTTTCTGAGCTGTAATTTTCTATGGTTCTAGGAGCACTTACCCGATAACCTTTGGCATACTTTAAAAAAAAAGTTAACACTGTGAAATGATTCATTGTTCAAACTTCATTAATTCTGAAGCAATTTAATGATACCATAGGTAGGTTTTATGAATTCGCTCACCTGGGCTAGAATTTTACATAGAGGTGGTGGACTCACCTCCTGATTAAAAGACTGGGGGCATGCCCATTGATGCACTATCAATACCCAGAGACGGAATCTGGAATAATCGGCTTTTATTAACTATAAAAGGGAACTAACTCTACAGTAAACTCTAACCGAGGGACCGGACCAGAATGAGGCGAAGGGGAGGAGCAGCCACCTTTATACCCCAGTGAACAGGGGAGGAGCCTCAGGCAGCACCGGTAGGGGTGTGTCCGGTCATCAGAACATAACAGTGGTTATCAGAACATAACAGTGGTTTACCACATTCACCCCCTGTTTAAAAAAAGAGTCCAGCGGGGTGAGATGGGTGGAACAATATATACAGAGTCACAGGTTAAGTCGGTTCGGTGGCTTAATCCGCCGCTGCGACCGCCGTAGTGTAGGTTGCGATGTCGGTTCCGATGGCCGCGAAGTCAGTTGCGGAGATTGCGGTGTCGGTTCGGGCACCAAACCCCGATTATCGGACCCATCCACAGCCTCGTCCAACTGCTGGGTGCATGGTGACGGTTCCCGGGGCTCAGGCGAGCTGTACA
Source organism: Mustelus asterias (assembly GCF_964213995.1). Taxonomy (NCBI): domain Eukaryota; kingdom Metazoa; phylum Chordata; class Chondrichthyes; order Carcharhiniformes; family Triakidae; genus Mustelus; species Mustelus asterias. The sequence continues at coordinate 28,798,552 of NC_135813.1, read as the reverse complement.
CAGAGGTGAGAGGAGTGAGCAGTGACCCTGGCGCTGTTTGGAGACCAAAAGAGTTTGGGGCTGTGGGGTTGAGGGGCGTAGTGGACTCCGGGGCACCCGCGGGTGCCAGGTCTCGAATCGAGACTGTGTCCTCTCACCCATCAGGATAAGCCACGTAGGCATATTGGGGGGTTGGCGTGGAGGAGCTGGACCCTATCGACCAGGGGATCTGACTTCCGGGTCCGAACATGCCTCCGGAGCAGAACAGGGCCGGGGTACACCAACCACGATGGTAGGGATGTCCCCGAGGACGACTTCCTGGGGAACGTGAACATTCGTTCGTGGGGAGTGGCATTGGTTGCTGTACACAGGAGGGACCTAATCGAGTGTAGTGCATCAGGGAGGACCTCTTGCCAGCGGGTGACTGGAAGACCCTTAGACCCCAGAGCTAGTAGAACGGCCTTCCAGACTGTTGCGTTCTCTCTTTCCACCTGTCCGTTTCCCCGGGGGTTGTAGCTGGTAGTCCTACTCGAGGCTATGCCTTTAGAGACTAGGTACTGATGCAGCTCATCACTCATGAAGGAGGATCCCCGGTCGCTGTGGATGTAGCTGGGGTAACCGAACAGAGTGAAGAGACCATGCAGGGCCCTGATGACCGTGGCCGAGGTCATATCCGGGCAGGAATGGCAAAGGGGAGGAGCAGCCACCTTTATACCCCAGTGAACAGGGAAGGAGCCTCAGGCAGCACCGGTAAGGGTGTGTCCAATCATCAGAACATAACAGTGGTTATCAGGACATAACAGTGGTTTACCACACCCACCTCTGCTTGGTCAGATCGCCTCGCAGTCATCTTACTGTCACAGGGCAATTAATTGGCTCAAGGCACACCACCAGCTCCCCATGTGGGAGGCAGGCCTCATCTCAGCAGCACCACTGGTGGCCACCGCTGGGACTGCAGGCAGTCTCCGAAGAATTTATAGGTAAGTTCAGGGTTATGCCGGAGTAAGACTGGGAGACTCAAGTGGGGTTAGATATACCAAGGCAAGGGGGGAATCCGGGATGGTTGGGCACTACTTTGGGAGGGCCCCTGTTAGGGGTGGGAGGAGGTGCTCAAGTGTTCATTAATTGGCCACCTAAGGCATGCATCTGCTGGACACCTCCCTCCCTCGCCATGTGTAGGCGATAGGCATGGCATTGCCATCATGATGCCTAATTTTATGCCCCTCTATGTCTGCCTATGCAAGGCTTAGGAGTGGTGCAGGGCCATTGGTGTAGAACCTTAGCTGTTGAGAGCTCATTGTAGGAATCTGGGACATGGATGTCAGTACATCTGAGAGGATTTTCATCTTGGGGCACACAAATTTGTAAAATCTTCCCTCATTAATGCATCGGCTTTCCGAAAAACATTTTAAAAGGCACCCCCCCTCCTCATAAAATGTACAATTTGCTCAATTATCAGCTTATTAGAGGGAGGTCTTGTGGCACAGTGGGTAGTGTCCTTGCCTTGAGCCAGAAGCTCCAGGTTCAAGTCCCACCCTAGGACTTGATGGCTGAGGGAGGTGCGTTCATAACACGGCCAAACAGGTTGAGTGTCAACTTAGCAACTGCAGGTCATGTGACAGTTTGAGCCGCAAAATATCAAAATTACTGCATCCAAAGAAAATTTAATGCTAATATCGGAAAGATTTTCTGCTCACAACAGTAACAAACACATGAGAAGCAAAAGCCTTATTCAGTCAGATTCTGTGATGGCAAAGCAAAGGGAACTGTAAGTTCTTTCTGGAGGTCTAAGCTTGGGTAGGCCAAAAGGCCTCTTTATCCGTGCCCATCTGGTGAATCAGCTCGATGACCTTGAGAAATGTAAAGAAATAGTGGATGCTATTTTCATATTTGGAGCTTGGATTGCTCTTTTGGTATAAGAATGTTATGAGTTCAATACCTCATCCCAAGATTTGAGTATCAGATCTAGATTAATACACCAGCGTGGAGCTGAAAAGGTGCTGTGTTGTCTGAGACACAGCAGGGCTTCTGACGAGATTTTAAGCTAAGACTGCTTGTTCAGGTAAATGGTTGTAATAACAAGAAACAATGCGATGCTCTGCCAATTTTCTTGCACAACCAACACCTTATTAATGCTTACAAAATGGTTGCCCAGCCCACCTATAATAACAGTAATAAGCTGCAACTCAATGCAAATAAATTGCTTTGAGCTTTTTCTTTGAAGGGTGCATTAAGCAGGCTTTTATTGTGGAATTCTGTTCATCTGATAGAGAAATGTTACTCCACACTGGCATTAACCTATAATTCTCTCTGACATCTGGTGGCTCTTTGTGGTTTTACACCCTTCAGTCACAGCAGTTACAGTCAGGACTTGTGATTCATTTAGAATTGGATCTGGATGAAACAAAGACACTTATGGCGCAGTTTGCAGTGAGGCACTGATTGGCGAATATAACCCTGTAGCAAAGAACTTGGAATAAGTTAAGGGTGAGAGAAGGGCATTTTTGTTTTATTCACGTGGGTGGGGAAGTTTGATGTCGAGGTTAATAATGCATTCAATGGCTTCAGCTGACACTGTGAATGGTTGTGATGCCACCAGGGATGGATCTCTCGGGGCAGAGTTCAGTATGCGGGCGATGGCCTGACTTGACTGGCCCCAGCCCCAATCTGAACCTGCCCCTCGTGTTCAGCTCCTGTGGAGAAAATGGCCACATCATCCCCAGCCCATCCTTCAAGCGGTTGTGGGCTGTGCAGGTTTCCTGTGGAAGGTTGAAACCTGGGACCTCACCACTTGGCTCAGTTTCCAGGTTGTTTAAAGTTAATTTATTAGCATCATAAATAGGCTTATATTAATACTGCAATGGCGTTGTGAAAATCCCATAGTCACCATACTCCAGTTTTAAACGACAGTAGTTCCATGGGCATCATTAGACTTTTAATTCCAGAGTTTTATTGAATTCAAATTTCACCATCTGCCTTGGTGGGATTTGGACCCAGGTCCCCAGAACATTATCCTGGATCTCTGGGCCAGTGGCAATACCACTATGCAATTGCTTACTGCTAGGAGGAGAATGGTTAGGTTATATTGCTGGCATCTTCAACAGGATTGACTCTTACAACAGATCCACTGAACAATTTGCAGGATTCAATTTTTTTAAAAACTGAAATGATGCATATAAGATGATGTTTAAGATTTTTATTAGTGTCACAAGTAGGCTTACATTAACACTGCAATGAAGTTACTATGAAAATCCCCTAGCCGCCACACTCTGGCACCTGTTCGGGTACACTGAGGGAGAATTTAGCATGGCCAATGCACCTATAAGCAGCACGTCTTTTGGACTGTGGGAGGAAACCCGAGCACTCAGAGGAAATCCACACAAACATGGGGAGAACGTGCAGACTCCGCACGGACAGTGACCTGAGCCAGCAATCAAACCCAAGTCCCTGGTGCTGTGAGGCAGCAGTGCTAACCACTGTGCACCGTGGTTGGTGATGTTTGCAGGAGGTGTTCCATCGAGAGATGGGGCTGTCAGCAGATTGCAGGTGGAGTAAAGGGCATTGCACCCACTGATGCTCATCCCCCTTAAAGGTCCAATTCCCACCTTTCTGAGCTCTTCCTGCCTCTCCATTCCTCATAAGAGGAGATCCTATGAACAGACTATACTATCCCCATTGGATCAAATGCAGAGGACCAGTGCCTTGCAAATGAGGGATCACTAGGCTGCAAACCTCAGGGAAACATTCCTGGGAAGATAAGGTCCTGAAATGTGGAAAGCTAAAGAATTGCTAGGAAACTCTGTACTCACACCGTGATGAACTCGCAAGGGGAGGCAATGGCCTAGTGGTATTATCGCTAGACTATTAATCCAGAAACCCAGCTACTGTTCTGGGGGCCCGGGCTTGAATCCCGCCACGGCAGATGGTGAAATTTGAATTCAATGAAAAAAAAATTATTAATATTAACTAATATAATCATTGTCGACTGTCGGAAAAAAACATCCTTTAGGGAAGGAAATCTGCCGTCCTTACCTGGTCTGGCCTACATGTGACCCCAGAGCCACAGCAATGTGGTTGACTCTCAACCAACTAGGTTGACTCGGGCAACTAGGGATGGGCAATAAATGCTAGCCAGCCAGCGATACCCATGTCCCACAAATAAAAAAAAGGAGAAAGTGCTGCTGCTCGGGGGGGGGGGGGGGGGGGGGGGGGGGGGGCACTTTAAACCCACCATTTGATGAGGAAATGCAAAAAACGTGATTAGTGGCCACCTGTTTTGCCTTTGTGACGATCTGAAAATCACACAGGCAGTGTAAAATCTCTGTCTATCAGCTTGCTAATGGCCTTAATTGGTTCTTTAATTGGATGGATGCCCGCCAACCTCAAAATTGCATATTTGTGCAATGACACTGGGAAACATCCCAACGTCATTTGAGTAAATTTTATGTTTGACCAGGTTGACTGCGTGCCCAACCCCCGAACATTGAAGTCTGGCCGTGTTTTCAAAATGACTCAATCGGATAACTTAGAGGCACTTTGAGGCACTTCTTATTTATGGTTTAAATTTTTCACAGTGCCTCTGTAGGTGTATAGTCCCCATTGTTTTGAGTTTCATGCTTATCTGGGTATGGTGTTGTTAAAACTCTTACTATCTGGATATACTCATTGTATCAGGATCATATAATCATAGGATTCCTACAGTGCACAAGGAAGCCATTCAGCCGATCGAGTCTGCACCGACTCTCCAACAGAAGGCCCTTGCCCCCGCCCTATCCCCGTAACCCCACACATTTACCATGGCTAATCCATCTAACCTACACATCCTTGGACACTAAGGGGTAATTTAGCATGGCCAATCCACCTAACCAGCACATCTTTGGACTGTGGGAGGAAACCGGAGCACCTGCAGGAAACCCACAGAGACACGGGGAGAAGGTGCAAACTCCGCACAGAAAGTCACCCAAGGCTGGAATTGAATCAGGGTCCCTGGCGCTGTGAGGCAACAGTGCAAACCACTGTGCCACCCTATTCCGATAATATGTAGACCAGGCCGAAGTTTCAGCCTCACCTCATTGTAGAGACAGTTTACAAACCATGAAGCTACTGGAGTTTGAGATCAAATTATTTTAATCCACTGACTTCAAGCATACGTTTTGCTCCGTAATCGATACACTTTTTTAGAAAACTGGACTCTGCTATTTTCTGTTGTAGGTAATTTAAACCTGTTTGTTTGGAGAATTTCCGGAACCTCATTCACACGAACAAGAAAATCCCCAATGCTTTTGTTACCATCCATCATTTCAAATGCTGTTGTAATGCTGTTTAGTTCAAGAGTGCAGAGTTGTTAGACAGGGTATGAGGTTGCACCCAAGCCCTATTTACGCCATCCTGACTCTAGATTCCACTCAACCTTGACCTACAGAGGAAGATTGTATTTCCATTATGGTAAAGGCAGAGGCTTGAGTGTCAGGTTGTCTAATGTGGTGATAAAACAAAACCTCAAAATCAGCTTAATTATGTGTTCGGATCTGAACGCGATACCTGAGCACATAAGCTTCGGCTAACGCATTGTGTGCACTACTGATCCAGTGCTAGTGATATTGAAATTAAACATTTGGTCAAATATGTATATTATTTGACAGTGTCAGCTGGAATTCTGCACCACTACATCAGTATTAGAATCCAATTGCTATGTTTCAGTCCGATACGGCAGCGGCTGGAGATTAGAAATGGCTTCACGCAACAGTCACTCAACGTAATTAATTGCCTCTTTGGACTAATATGCAAGAACCGTTCAGTGATAATTGGGAAACAAAGGTTCTTAAAACTGTTTTGTATCTGAGATTCCAGATAGCGTCAAAGAGTCTCTGACACCTCTAATGAATGTGGTTTCATCATAACTCTGGGCCGAGGTCCATGTGCGGATGCAAAAGAGAAGCTCCACTGGCATGACATTGCCAGCTGCTGCAGTCAATGGAATTTGCTTGTTTCCTGTGGAGTGATACAACCCGGTGCCAACATTATCGGGTGAATACCATCCAGCAGTGGAAAGAATGTACTGAGCCATTGGGTGAGGCCTGTGGATTGGTGGTGGGAATACCTTCGTTTGTTTACTTTACAAACAAGGCATGTTGCAATTAATTCCACGGAGATTGTAGAACACTACCAACCCTTATCTCTGTCTGTGTGGAGTGTGCATGTTCTCCCCGTGTCTGTGTTGGTTTACTCCGGGAGCTCTGGTTTCCTCTCACAGTCCAAAGATGTGCGGGTTAGGTTGATTGGCCATGCTAAGTTGCCCCTGAGTGTCAGGGAGATTAGCAGGGTAAAAACATAGGGTTACGGGGATAGGGCCTGGGTGGGATTGTTGTCGGTGCAGGCTCGATGGGTCGAATGGCCTACTTCTGTACTGTAGGGATTTTATGATTCTATTATTAGTTCTGATGAAAGGTTATGGACATGATACATTAACTCTATTCCTCATGTCTCCCACAGATGCTGCCAACATTTTTTTGGTTTTATTCCATGATTTCCTGCTGTTTTGAATGAATACCCAATAATATGTTGATAGTACTTTATACAGAGCTGAGGCACCAAATGTATTGTTGTTAGGTGTGTGACTATTACTTGATTTGATTTATTATTGTTACATGTATTAGTATACAGTGAAAAGTATTGTTTCTTGTGTGCTATACAGACAAAACATACCGTTCATAGAGTACATAGGGGAGAAGGAAAGAAGGACAGCAGGGAAGAAGCTGTTCTTGAATCTGTTGGTATGTGTTTTAGCCTTTTGTATCTTGTTCCTGGTGGAAGAAGGTGGAAGAGATTATGTCCGGGGTGCATGGGGTCCTTGATCATGCTGGCTGCTTTGAGAAGCTGGTTTGCATGATCGACTGGACAACTTTCATAACCCTTAGTAGTTTCTTGCTGTCTTGGTCAGAGCAAGAGCCATACCAAACTGTGATACATCCAGAAAGGATGCTTTCCATGGTGCATCTGTAAAAACTGGTGAGAGTTGTAGCAGCCATGCCAAATTTCCTTAGCCTTCTGAGAAAGTAGAGGCATTGGTGGGCTTTCTTAACTATAGCATCGGTGTGGAGGGACCAGGATAGATTATTGGTGTGGATAATACTAAGATTTTACTTTTTTCCCCTGTAATCTCATCTTTCACATCATCCATGCACCTTAGATAGTGACCCAGACCACAGTCATTCTGTCTGATGGAGAATGATAAGATGAGGCAGACATTGCTTGCAGCTTGGATAGATCTGTATAATTTGCACACTGTGTACAGATGCCAACCTGTCTTGCATCAGATAATTTATCAAATTAATTAGAGAGACTGTTTCTAGACATTGTGGGATAATGCACTTCTAAGGAGAGCAATCTAATACTCGGTGAAATGCAACTAATTTAAATAAATAGCTGATTATGCATAAAGCATATAACGCAGGAAGTAATTCTGCCTGTCATTTCAAACTATTTATCTTTATACTAAGTCTAGATAATTCATGAAATTTGTCAATGGCTAATTTTCCAACAGAGCCAGAAGAAGCTAAATCCTACATCAATATTGCTCCCTTTTTCTTCATTGACTATACTAGGGTACAGTTCCATCAATGCCTCATTTCAGTGGGTGAATTGATTGAAAGCAATTTGTGTGCAGTGTTAGGCCAGTGAAATGATCACTACTCAGCCTTTTGGCTAAGATCAAGCATGAGATCAGGTGTAATCAGGGGTACTCATAGAAACTTCATAAATTGATAAGATATTGGAGCAGAATTAGGCCATTCGGCCCATCGGGTCTGCTCCGCCATTTGACCATGGCTACTATGTACCTCATCCCCATTTTCCTGCCTTCTCCCCATAACCTTTCAGCCCATTACCAATTAAAAATCTGTCTAACTCCTCCTCAAATTTACTCACTGTTCCAGCATCCACCGCACTTTGGGGTAGTGAATTCCACAGATTCACAACCCTTTGGGAAAAGTATTTTCTCCTCAACTCTGTTTTAAATTTGCTACCCCTTACTCTAAGACTATGAATACCCCACCAGCGGAAGCATCTGCTCCACGTCTATTTTATCCATACCTTTTATCACCTTGTATACCTCAATTTGATCTCCCCTCATTCTTCTAAATTCCAGAGAGTATAGACCTAAGCTGTTCAATCTCTCTTCATACGACAAACCCCTCATCTCTGGAATCAATCTAGTGAACCTCCTCTGAACTGCCTCCAATGCCACTACATCTTTCCTCAAATAAGGAGGCCAAAACTTATAAAATTCTAACAAGGTTAGACAGGATAGATTCAGAAAGAATGTTCCCGATGGTGGGGGAGTCCAAAGCTAGGGGTCATTTTGAAGGTAAGGGGTAAACCTTTTAGGACTGAGGTTAGGAGGAATTTCTTCACCCAGAGAGTGGTGTATCTGAGGAATTCACTACCACAGAAAGTAGTTGAGGCCAAAACATTGTGTGAGTTAAAGAAGAAATTAGATATAGCTCTTGGGGCTAAAGGGATATGGGGGGGGGGAGGTGGGATCAGGATATTGAATTTAATGATCAGCCATGATCATAATGAATGGCGGAGCAGGCAGGAAAGGCTGAATGGCCTACTGCTTCGATTTTCTCTGTTTCTACGTAATTCCCATTCTTGTCAGCTTGGATCTAGTCTGTCTGTTTTGTGGGGGCTATGAATTGGATTCAATTTGAATTGGTTTTTGAAGGAAGCTCAAAGATGGATTAAGGGCTTGCCCAGGCTACTCTGCACATTGACTTTGTAACTCCGAGAAAGGAATAAAAATTTTAAAGAAAACCACTTGTAGCAAATGAACATAAGAAATCTTTTAAAAATGTTACCTGGGAACACTCACCTTTGATTAGCATAACGCAAACTGGGAATCCATCTAATGGAACAAATTAGCTTAAATCATAAGTCGCTAAATGAAGTGCATTTATAAAGATTTCTCTGCTCTGTCAATTGAGAGAAGATGATTCAGCAAAATACAAGGGCAGACTTTACTAGATACTAAATGCAAATGTTACACAATTCTCATTGACATCAATAAGAAGCAATAATGCAGGGCTGGAGCCTGCTTTTAGTCTGATTGACCTAAGTAATTTGTGACAGCGTATTCCAATAGATTTACAAAAAAAATGTTGATCAGAGGATCATAAGTAAATGAAGAAAGCCATTTAATTAATCCAGAAAAAAAACCCCCACCTACAGTGCTCCTTCATTCTTAAATATTTGTGCACACTACCCAACCTGGAAGACTGTGTGATTAAAAGAACATAACCATGATATGGAGATGCCGGTGTTGGACTGGGGTGGGCACGGTAAGAAGTCTCACAACACCAGGTTAAAGTCCAACAGGTTTATTTGGAATCATGAGCTTTCGGAGCGCTGCTCCTTCATCAGATGAGTGTACAGTCACCCGATGAAGGTGCAGCGCTCCGAAAGCTCGTGATTCCAAATAAACCTGTTGGACTTTAACCTGGTGTTGTGAGACATCTTACCGTGATTAAAAGAAGAAAGACTTGCCTTTACATAGAGCCTTTCATAACCACCAGGCATCTCAAAGTGCTTTACTTCCAATGAGCTACTTTTGAAATGTAGCCTGGAATTGTCCGCCCTCAACTGCGGCTGGGATTATCCAGTCCCGCTGCAGCGAATGGAGTTTTGGCTGAGTGCCAAATTCTCCGTTCTCGCTGGCAACAGTGGTGGGGCATGCGAGACTGAAGAATTCTGGCCGCATTCTCTTTTGTAATGTGGAAAAATAACGACGCCACTTTGCATGAAATGCTTCCTAACAGCCCAAATTTTGCCTTTCACTGGTTTGAATCTGCTCCCGTTATCCTGCAATTCCAGTTTCTTTCAAGGTAGCTTTCTGGTTTTACCTTCTATTCCATTCACTATCTCGTATGAATTAACTTCTCAGTTATCTCCTTTCAAAAATCTGAAGTCCAAGTTTTCCACCCTTTCTGTATGGCTCTGTCAAGTAGCAGGGGGCAATTTTTTATATTAAAGAGCTATGTCAATGCAAGATTTTGTTGTTGTAACTAATTCCTCATTAGTGGTCAATCCCAAGCCACCAACATTTGGGATCTGTCTCTAAACAAGTGCATTTTGTTTTATTATCATAGTTTTCCATTTCATCAAACTTTGAAATATAGAGCTAATTATAATTTATATTATATGTATTTTTTTTATCCATTTGTGGGACATGGGCGTCGCTGGCTGGCCAGCATTTATTGCCCATCCCTAGTTGCCCGAGGGCAGTTGAGAGTCAACCACGTTTGCTGTGGCTCTGGAGTCACATGTAGGCCAGACCCAGGTAAGGGTGGCAGATTTCCTTCCCCAAAGGACATTAGTGAACCAGATGGGATTAACCAACAATCAACAATGGCTTCATGGTCATCAGTAGATTCTTAATTCCAGATATTTTTTATTGAATTCAAATTCCACCATCTGCCATGGAGGGATTTGAACCCGGGTCCCTGGAACATTAGCTGAGTTGCTGGATTAATCGTCCAGTGATAATGCCACTAGACCATTGCCTAGTTTTATATGTATTATCTATAAGGTTTATCCTTTACTTGGTTAATAAAGGAAAGTTGGTGAATCCGCCATCACCCATTCCCCACGTCCTTGTCTGTAACTGAAATTGACATTGCTGGTTAATGTGATCTCCATGTTGGTTTATGTGCTGCAGTATTAGCTTAAAATTCAACAGTTGCCAACTCCCCTCATTGCTGACTGCTGCTGCAAATTCAGAATATTCAATTTCACACTGCTGAAATATGAATCATACAACTTATTATCCTATTATTATGCAAATATTAAGGTACTGATTAATGACAGGTGCAGCACATTCACTATGGAGGTGGACCCTGTTTATTCCATTTCTCTCCAAATGAATGTATAATAAGATTCAGTGTAATTAAACTTTATGGATGTGATATCATCCATGTTTTAGAGTTGCATGAGCCCACGATATTTAATTACGTATTGTTCCCAAACTGATTATCCTGAAAAATACAATTGCATTACTTGCTCATAAGAATCCATTAGGCTTCAAAGTTCAGCATCCCATATTGCTGGTATATGTAAAATAACAGCATCCTCTATACAAGTGACCCTCTCGTATCCCAGAAAGAAACAAAGCTTTCAGCAATAGCTGTGCAAGTCCGAGCTTGGCAAATGTAAAAGATTCCTTCCTGCAGCACAGCATTTGATGTTTTTGGTAAGATAGAGCAAAAAGAGTTTCAGTCTGGCTGTTAACATTCATTAAAAGGCATGGTGGCATGGTGGCACAGTGGTTAGCACTGCTGCCTCACAGTGCCAGGGACCCAAGTTCAGTTCCTGGCTTGGGTCACTATCTGTGCGGAGTCTGCACGTTCTCCCCGTGTCTGCGTGGGTTTCCTCTGGGTGCTCCGATTTCCTCCCGCAGTCCAAAAGATGTGCTGGTTAGGTGCATTGGCCATGCTAAATGCTCCCTCAGTGTACCCAAACAGGCAACGGAGTGTGGCGACTAGAGGATTTTCACAGTGATTTCATTGCAGTAAGCCTACTTGTAACACGAATAAATAAACTTTAAGCAATTATCTCCCAGTTAAAGACTTTATCAAGTGACCAGCCAGTGAGAGGTGACAGTCAAGTAAAAGCAGAGAACAACCAAGCTAAAATAATATTATGTATCCTAAATTTGAAACACTCACCAAAGTCAAAGCATGCAATGGATATATAAATTCCTGCTATTGTTATAGCTATTTGTAGCATCATGGGCTGTTTACCAATTTCTTAAGATGTTGATATTTTCATAGAATCCTTACAGTGCAGAAGGAGGCCATTCAGCCCATCGAGCCTGCGCTGACAACAATCCCACCCAGGCCCTATCCCCGCAACCCCACATATTTACCCTGCTATTCCCCCTGACACTAAGGGAAGATTTACAATGGTTAATCAACCTAACCCGCGCATCTTTGGAGTGTGGGAGGAAACCGGAGCACCCGGAGGAAACCCACGCAGACATGGGGAGAACATGCAGACTCCACGCAGACAGAGGCCGGAATTGAACCCAGGTTCCTGGCGTCGTGAGGCGGCAGTGCTAACCACTGTGCCACCGTACTAACCACTCTCCTTTACCAATGAAAATTAAACATTTTAAACTGCCATTCACTGAAAAACATTTGTGGATTCCCAACACGTTGAGAATTTATTTATTTCTATTTCCTTAGCAGCTTAGAGCACATGGAGCCATTTGCTACAGAACGAATACCACACACTTTGTCCGACTGTGGATAATTACCGAGGTTGCCAGTGTACTGACCTGAGGGCTCCCTATATTACAAATATGGATGTAAGGATGTTAAGTGCAACTTCATTCTGAATGACATTTCTATAGCTGCTTCAACCCGATTGTTGTGATGTATGCCTTTGTCACTCAAGAGAGAATGAGAATCCTTTCATATCGTTATTTGTTGCAGCCTTTGCTGGTTGCTATTTCGGCTTTTTTTTATTCATTCGTGGGACATGGGCGTCGCTGACTGACCAGCATTTATTGTTCATCCCTAGTTGCCCTTGAGAAGGTGGTGAGCTGCCTTCTTGAATCGCTGCAGTCCATGTTCTGTGGGTTGACCCACAATGTCATTCGGGTCAATGCTTGAAAGCAGTTAAAAAATAAGAGTAATTAGATGTTGCTGTAATCAGAATTTAACTTTCAATTTTCAGAATGCCGTTTTGATTTGTTTTTCCTTTCTTCGTTCCTTATTTTGCCGAGGGGCATTTAGTATTTCCCAGTCAAGCTGAGGGAAGCCTGCAGGGATTGCGTGTCCGTTGCACATCTGCTGCTGGAGCAGGGCATTGGGAAATCTTGCCTTTAGTGTCTTTGCCGGAGCAATGCACATTGATGCAGCTGAGGCTGTTCTGGTCCTCCTAGAATAATTGATCGTGCAGTATTTCATATCATCTCTTCAACTGATATACAAGGACACCGAGAGGTAAGATTACAAGGCCTTACAGTCCCAGAGGGCCAAGATCCTGCCAACTGGACTGATTGTAAAATTACACAAATATTTCCATTTCCCCTTTGTTTGAAATGTTTCACCAATGTATCTGTTTGATCATTGATGTTCTGTAACCAGGAAAACTATTTCCAGTAGCTTCTGATTTTATTAAATTTTACTTATACTTGGGTTGTTAGATACGGGATTAATGACAACTTGCAATCTGCCATTAATAATGTTCAAAGATGGAATATCGTCTAAAGGTCTATGTAGTATTAAAAATAGATTGCATTTGTGGACAATGATGTAATTAGTGTGCAGATATAGAGACAATACAGAGAAGTGAGAGATGTAATTGGACACCAGTGAGATAACCTTCTGCCTGAATTTGTCATTTGACAGGCTGGAGGCAGGCTGTCCTGGATACAACACAGAGGTGGACTGGAGGGATAATAACCCTTCCAAGCTCAGAAAATGTACAACACTAACGCCCCCAAGTTCAGACAATATAATGCACAAATTTCCCCTTATATCAGACAATGCACAGAGCTAATTACTCTGTAGTTCATGCTACTATGGCCTGGGGGAGGCAGTGGTGTAGTGAGATTGTCGCTGGACTAGTAATCTAGATAACCCAGGTAATTAACTGCTCTGGGACCCGGGTTTGAATCCCACCACGACAGATGGCGAAATTTGAATTCAATAAAAATCTGCAATTAAAAGTCTAATGATGGCCATGAAACCATTGTCAATTATAAATTGTAAAAACCCATCTGGTTCACTAATGTACTTTAGGGAAGGAAATCTGCCAGTCTTACTTGATCTGGCCTACATGTGACTCACAACAATGTTAAATGCCCTCAGCTGTAAGGCAATTAAGGATGGGCAATAAATGCTGGCCAAGTCACATCCCATGAATGAATAGAAAAAAAACCACACTGCAGCTTAACTTAGACAGCACCAGTTGATAACTCACAGCACTAAAACCCCACAGTTCAGGAAACAGAATCAACTGAATTATGTTAAACTCTAGAAGGGGCCATGGACTCAGGACTCTAACTTCCTGTGCTGCTTTGAAAATCAATAGTATTAGAAATATTATTCTCTGCGCATGGCATTGAGTAATTAATGAAATGAATATTTCATGATCGCAACTATATAATCAGCTTTACTATATCTGGAGAGACACATCCCAGGTTTTGCTAGGTTTCAGAGTTTCTACTATATACTTATACCCTAATGTTTTGACCTCAGCAAGAGTCTGCACCTTCAGCAAAGAGGACAAAATTGGGGAATAAAATAAGAGGTTTTGGTTTAATGAGTTAGAATAAATGTTTTTGATAAAGCAGTGATCATTTAGGACTCAGCTCTGATTTCTAATTATTTAAAGATCATCGAGAATAGAGCCATAAGTTGGATCAGTATCCCTCCTTCAGAATCCATACCCTCTCTCCCCCACCAATGCACCAAGGCTGCAAGAGGTATTATTTATAGAACTCCAACAACGCATCAAAGTTGCTTCATCAGTATAATCTAGCCCAGTGACCCCCACTGCCAAGAAGGGGAAAAATGTCAATACTCCCAGGTTCCCTTCCAAACTACATGCTATCCAGACCTGATCATATAATCATTTCCTTATCATTGTTGGTTCAACTTCCTGAGATTGCTGCCTAACACCACTGTATAATATGGAGATGCCGGCGTTGGACTGGGAGGGCACAGTAAGAAGTTTCACAACACCAGGTTGGAATCACGAGCTTTCGCTGCACTGCTCCTTCATCAGGTGAGGAAGGAGCAGCGCTCCGAAAGCCCATGATTCCAAGTAAACCTGTTGGACTTTAACCTGGTGTTGTGTAACACCACTGCGGCAGCACCATCACTGCAAGGACTGTGGTGGGTTCAAGAAAGCTCGGCATTATAGATGGGATGATATAATATATATAGACTTGCCTATTTCACCTACACCTTGAGAACATTTTTTCTTCTGGAGGTAAGGCTGCTGGAAAATAATTTTGGCTGCTTTTGAGAAGCCCTGACTCTTCACACTTCTAAGTGTTCTCAGCCAAGCAAGCAAATAAAAGGTCAGATCCAAATGTGGTGTGAGGTTGTTCATTCTGCTGGGAAATCATGTATATTTTGGAAGGTAAGAAATAAAATGGGCTACAGGTGCTAAGAGATTTACAAAAACGAATACATAAATTGCCAGAAGTAATAATGCGTGTGGATAAAGCTGTGAAGAAAGCAACATTTTGTTTCTGGTGGAGGAGAGTAGCAAAATAGGGAACTCATGTTTGTACAGAACCTTGGTCAGACCACCCTGGGTGGCACAGTGGTTAGCACTGCTGCCTCACTGCTTCAGGGACTCGAGTTTGATTCCTGGATTGGGTGACTGTCTGTGTGGAGTCTGCACATTCTCCCCGTGTCTGTGTAGGTTTTCTCTGGGTGCTCTGGTTTCCTCCCACAGTCCAAAGGTGTGCCGGTTAGCTGGATTGCCCGTGCTAAATTGATCCTTAATGTCCCAAGATGTGCGCTTCGGGGAAATTAGCCAGGGGAAACGTGTGGAGTTATGGGAATAGGGTGAGGAGAGAGTCTGGGTAAGATACTCTGTCAGAGAGTCAGTGCAGACTTGACGGGTCGAACAGCCTCTTCTGCATTGTTGGGGTTCTATGTCTGAATTTCATATTACAAAAGTGAAGCACTGGAGATATTGCAGAAAAGATTTCCAAGGATGTTACCCGCCTTCAAGGGGAAGCAGTTTTTATTCCATGTCCACCTTTTCAAACAATTTCACAATTTTGAAGACCTCTATCGGGTCTCCGTTTGGTTTTCTCTGTTCAGGAAGCTTCAGCCTGCTCAACCTTTCCTGATAGTCACATCTCCTCAAATCTGATAACATTCTTGTAAATATTTTATTCACTTTCCGCAGTGCTTCAACATCCTATTTGTAGACCAGAACTTCACCGTATCTATAGTACACTCACCAAGAGATAAAATGAAGGATTTGAGGAGGGGTTTCTATGAGACAGAGCCGAGAGATTGTGGAACTCAGCTGTCACATCGAGTGGCTGAAACAAATATCACTGATGTATTTAGGCAAAAGGCTGATGGATACATAAAGGAAAAAGGAATCAAGAGCGACAAGGTGACACAGTGGTTAGTGCTGCTGTATTACAGCGCCAGAGATCTGGGTTCAATTCCGGCCTCAGGTCATTATCTGTGTGGAATTTGCACATTCTCTCCGTGTCTGCGTGGGTTTCCTCCGGATGCTCTGGTTTCCTACCACAGTCCAAAGATGTACAGGTTAAGTGGACTGGCCATGCTAAATTGTCCCTTAATGTCTCAAGATGTGTATGTTCGGGGGATTAGTGGGGTAAATACGTGGGATTACGGGGATAGAGCCTGGATAAGATGCTCTGTTGGAGAGCCGGTGCAGACTTGATGGCCGAATGGCCTCCTTCTGCATTGTAGTGATTCTATTCAAATAATTCTATGAAGTGTTTTGGGGACAGGGTGGAAAAGTGGACATTGGACTGGGAGGAGGTTTTGTGTGGCGTATAAACCAATGGGGCCAAATGGCCTGTCTGTGTTGAAGTTTCTGTATAATTCAACATGCATTGTTTCATATTGCACTAACTGTCCCTAATATTCACTGGAGCCGTAGAAAGGAGTTCTGGCTGGGCCAGCTTTTTTTTTCAATAGAATCCCTGCCTGACTTATAGGCTTGGCCCCATCAGGTAGGGAATGCTGCAGCATCTGCAGAGTATGGAAGAGAGTACAAGAGCGGGACGGGTACAGAGTGACTTATAATGTTGGGGTGGTGAACATGGCAGGTTGAAGACAGAGGGGGGCAGATGGGATGGCGGGAGGGGAATGGTTGGCAATTGTGGGTGGATTTGATTGTGTGAAGGTTTTGGGGTGAGTTGGGATTATGGGATGGGAAGCTAGGAGAAGCAAGTCACCTCCTCCTGGAACATAAACAGGGCTGGAAAGGCATTGTCTCTTCCACTTCCCTTTAGTTGTCAACTTTGAGTTTCAGAAGGTGTCATGTGTTGACATAGACTTGGTGGGCCGAAGGGCCTGTTCCTGTGTTATACTGTTCTTTGTTCTCTGTTTGCCAGCCAGGGTGAAATCTAAAGTGAAGATGAAATCTGACTCCCGCAGCCTTACTAAAAGATTGCAGTGAGCAACTTGCCTCCTGGGGGCGTGGTCACCTCTCCATCCACCGCAACTTACCCCTCTTCAATTGTAGCTAGAAATGGGCAGTTTCTAGGCTCCTTCAGATTTGGGATTTTAAAAATGTTTACTCCACTTGACCCAAATCTACTCATTTTTGGGGTTAAAGTTCCCCTCACTGCCAATTTTTCTTGTATCCCTCTATCTTCCTGATCATGTCAACTATAAATCGTTGTCCACCCCCTGGTCCTCCCCTCTGGCAGGTATCAAATGTTATCTGTTTTCACCATTCACTGCTCCCAGTTAGGGCTATAATGCCTCGAGGATTGTTTTGGACCATACAGGAAGCTCTAGCAAGATGCTACAGGCAATCCAGGGAGAAAACATTCGGGACATTTTCAAGCTGCGAGGATTTGTTTTTCATTTTCTTTGAACATTTTCAGGTTATTTATAACATGATTAATAAGGGGCTGATTAATAAGCCTCAAGAACAGAAAATGCTGGAAAATCTCAGCAGGTCTGACAGCATCTGTGGAGAGAAAATAGAGCAATGTTTCAAGTCAGGAGGTTATCCAGACTCGAAACATTGGCTCTATTCTCTCTCCGCAGATGCTGTCAGACCTGTTGCGATTTTCCAGCATTTTCTGCTTTTGTTTCAGATTCTGGCATCCATAGAGATTTGCCTTTAACTTTGATTAATAAGGTTGTTTGATCGACAGTCAAGAATTATCCCAACAGATAGTGAAGGTCTGATCATTTTTCTGTTGTGGTGGGAAAGGGGTACGTTACAAAAATAGTCACACGGTATGACCAATGGCAGGAGCATAGCGGGGCTGGGAGGTTGGAGATCAGAGGTCATGCCATGGAATCTCCAGGATTATGACCAATTACAACTGGCAATCTTATCCCTCGGGCATTGGGTTCCAAGGGATGAATAAAAGTTACATTGATTCTTGTCTTTGAACACCTCAATTCAGTGTCATTGTTGAAGAGACAATGCCTGCTCACTCAGCCGAGTGATCCTTGATACAAATACTAAATCATACTTCAACCAGACTCTCAATATATAAGCAGTACTTTGTGTATGGCAGAACTTTAATAATAAAATGCCACAGATTATTTATCATGACAACATTTAAATACAAAAGCTTCTTTCTGAGGAACAGTTGTGTTAACCACAATAACTGGCATATTGCGTTGGTGCTGCTTGAATCTAACCAATCTAACTTTGACACAAAGGGATAAAAATTAACAAATCAGGCAACTCTAATTGTTACATCTTCGTTAAGTTTATTTATTAGTGTCACAAGCAGGCTTACATTAACTCTGCAATGAAGTTACTGTGAAAATCCCCTAGTCGCCACACTGCGGTGCCTGTTCAGGTACATCGAGGGAGAATTTAGCATAGCCAATTCATCTAACGAGCACATCTTTGGATTGTGGGAGGAAATTGGAGCACCCGAAGGAAACCCAAGCAGACACGAGGAGAATGTGCAGACTCCACACAGACAGTGCACCAGGGACCTGGGTTCAATTCCTGCCTTGGATCATCATGAGCACTTTAAAGTTTTGAACTTATTCGTGAAACAGAATCCAAGGGGATCCAAGGGGCTGCTACCCTGTGGATCCAGAACTGGCTTGCCCAAAGGAGGCAGAGAGTGTGTATAGATGGGTCTTTTTCTAAATGGAGGTCGGTCACCAGTGGTGTGCCCCAGGGATCTGTGCTGGGACCCTTGCTGTTTGTCATTTTCATAAATGACCTGGATGAGGAAGTGGAGGGATGGGTTGGTAAGTTTGCCGACGACACAAAGGTTAGTGGGGTTGTGGTTAGTCTGGAGGGATGTCAGAAGTTACAGAGGGACATAGATAGGATGCAAGACTGGGCGGAGAACTGGCAGATGGACTTCAACCCAGATAAATGCGTAGTGGTCCATTTTGGCAGGTCAAATGGGATGAAGGAGTACAATATAAAGGGAAAGACTCTTAGTACTGTAGAGGATCAGAAGGATCTTGGGGTCTGGGTCCATAGGACTCTAAAATCGGCCCCGCAGGTGGAGGAGGTGTTAAGAAGGCGTATGGTGTGCTGGCCTTTATCAATCGAGGGATTGAGTTTAGGAGTCCGGGGATAATGATGCAGCTATATAAGACCCTCGTCAGACCCCACTTGGAGTACTGTGCTCAGTTCTGGTCGCCTCATTACAGGAAGGATGTGGAAAAGATTGAAAGGGTGCAGAGGCGATTTACAAGGATGTCATAGAAATCATAGAAACCCTACAGTGCAGAAGGAGGCCATCCGGCCCATCGAGTCTGCACCGACCACAATCCCACCCAGGCCCTACCCCCACATATTTACCCACTAATCCCTCTAATCTACACATCTCAGGACTCTAAGGGGCAATTTTTAACCTGGCCAATCAACCTAACCCGCACATCTTTGGACTGTGGGAGGAAACCGGAGCACCCGGAGAAAACCCACGCAGACACGAGGAGAATGTGCAAACTCCACACAGACAGTGACCCGAGCCGGGATTCGAACCCAGGACCCTGGAGCTGTGAAGCAGCAGTGCTAACCACTGTGCTACCGTTGCCTGGATTGAGTGGCATGCCTTATGAGGATAGGCTGAGGGAGCTCAGTCTTTTCTCCTTGGAGAGACGTAGGATGAGAGGAGACCTAATAGAGGTATATAAGATGTTGAGAGGCATAGATCGGGTGGACTCTCAGAGGCTTTTTCCCAGGGTGGAAATGTCTGCTACGAGAGGACGCAGGTTTAAGGTGCTGGGGTGTAGGTACAGGGGAAATGTTAGGGGGAAGTTTTTCACACAGAGGGTGGTGGGCGAGTGGAATCCGCTGCCGTCAGTGGTGGTGGAGGCAAACTCAATAGGGTCTTTTAAGAGACTCCTGGATGAGTACATGGGACTTAATAGGATGGAGGGTTATAGGTAGGCCTAAAAGGTAGGGATATGTTTGGCACAACTTGTGGGGCCGAAGGGCCTGTTTTGTGCTGTAGTTTTCTATGTTTCTATGTTTCTAGAACAAAAATGAAGGGACATACCAGTTCACATATCTCCAAAACATATCCAACACTACACACTACCTTCATCCAAAGACTTTGTCACGCAGTGCTATCTTAATTAGGCCTTGGTTCCTGGGTTTCTCGCCCGATTTTATGTCTTATGATGGGACACACAGAATACATCATATGTTAAGGCTCATAATGTTTGTCTACCAAGGACTGTATTATGTTAATATGATAAATATTTAATATATTTTATTGTCCTATCTTAATCTATCAAACACTTTTACAAAATTATACAATTACAACAGAAGCTTGCTTATTAAATGACGCGAGCTTGGACTGCACATATTAATCAATATAGAACATTACAGCACAGAACAGGCCCTTCGGCCCACGATGTTGTGCCGACTATGATTGAATTTAGATCTCAACTACTCAATATTATGATATATACACATCAAACACAATCAACGCAATCCTTTTATTTAATTTCCTCTGGCTTTACGCATTTTACGAACTGAATGGTTTTTTCTGCTGAGATTTTTTAATTCCCTTTACCTTCCTTAAAAATGCCCCATAGCTTGTACAATTTCCTTAAGTGCCATTATCATTCATTTGCAAAATGTCTTTTTTTTCACAGAATCAAGGAAATTACATTCTAGAAACAGGCCATTCAGCTGCCTTGATATTTTTTTCACCCTCACATGAGCCATCTGGTTAGTGTCCAAAAATGTGCAGGTTAAGTGGATTAGCCATGGTAAATGCATGGGGTTATGAGGATAGGACAGGAGGGTGGGCCTGGGCGAGGTGCTCTTTTGGAGAGTTGGTGCAGACTCGATGGGCCGAATGGCCTCTTTCTGCACTATAGAGATTCTATGGTTTTGAGTCTCCTGCACATGCTCCATACTCCATGCCCTTTTTCAAGCAACTATCTATTCTCTTTTATAATAACTTAGTTTATGTATTAGTATCACAAGTAGGCTTACATTAACACTGCAATTAAGTTACTGTGAAAATCCCCTAGTTGCCACACTCCTGCACCTGTTGGGTACACACTGAGGGAGAAATTAGCACGGCCAATGCACCTGAGCAGCACATCTATCGGACTATGGGAGGAAACCCACGCAGACACGGGGAGAACATGCAGACTCCACACAGACAGTCACCCAAGCCGGGAATCGAACCCGAGTCCCCAGCGCTGTGAGGCAGCAGTGCTAACCACTGTGCCACCGTGCCACCTATGGCCAATTTATACACTCTGCTTAAACAAAGGCTCATGCCAGAGAATTCCACCTTGAAGTATCATTTATTTTTTGCTTCCTTTGTAATGCTTTTTGTGATGTTCTGAACTTAGTGCCCTTTGAAATAAACAGCCGACTGGAGGAGATTGCTCAACAAACAACCCCATCCTCAGTAATGGTGGTGACAAGCACATCAGTGCAAAGGATGAACCATCTTCAGCCAGGTGGCGAGTGGATGATGGATCTCAGCTTCCTCCTGAGGTCCCCATCATCATGGATACAGTCTATAGCCACTTTGACTCATTCCTGTTCCAGTTCCAGTTGATATTACTACTGGATAGGAAGGTATCAGAATGGAACCCTGGCTCAAAGGACTGTAACTTTTACTTTTCTGTTGGAAAACATAGATGAACAGGGTCACAGGAATGTCAATTAGCTTTTAACAACAACAAAATCATTTACTAAACATGAAAAGTTTGACTATAATACAATACTCCACTCCCACTCATCACCACAAATGTCAAAGATAACACAGGTTACACAATGCATCTTTTGCTCTCAGTAAGCACATAGTCACTGTAACCCAACAGGATAACTGTGGTCAGATAACACCCCACTCTGAAACCCAGTGGCAGATGTCACCCAATCAAACTTCTATGGATTTCTCCTCAAACTCTCCCCTGTTGATTGAGGGTTTGCAAACTCTACTCTCAAAAGTCACACTTTAGAATCTTCTTACAAACAATGCCTTCCCTCAGCTGTTTTCAGCAAGGATCCACCTCCAGGATTTCCAGCTCTCCTTTCAGTATTCCTTTGTCTTGAATTGCCATATGCATTCAGGATTTCAAACACAATCCCTCAGGAACTCAGACCCCAATGGAATATTATTGCTCAAAGAGACTGGAATAAGGACACCAACCTTTATGATTGCTTCAGATATTTAGCTTTTCTCTAGCCAATTTCACCCAGTCTGTCCTTTCCGGATTTGTCCTTAACTTCAGTGAACAATACCCTGCTCAAATTTCAGTTCCTGTTTTCCTTTCTACTTCAATTTTCCTGGAAACTTCTCTTCATTCTCTAGTTTCTAGAACTAACTGTCCTTTAGGTTCTGGGACTTGTGTTCTTGCCCATTACTCCATCATTCTGCTTCTGGCAGAGCTTATAGAGTTGTTTTCTCTAGCTGATAATCTCCTTCTGCTATGGGTTCAGCTAAAACTAAAAACACCAGGAGCAGAATTGTCCGATGTTGGATGCCCTGCCACTGCTACCAGCGAGAATGGAGAATTTAGCACTCAGCCAAATCTCCGTTCACTTAGCGCGACTAGAGAACCCAGCCATAGGCGAGGCTGGAGAATTCTGGCCCAGGTTTTCTTTTCCCTAAAGGTGGCCCCTGGTCGCTAAGCACCAGCTTTCTTTCTTTCTCCAGGCTCTTGTTTACCTTTCATGCCATCAACTCTCAGCACAACAGAGACATGTTTTAAAATGTAACCAAAAACCCCCATACATGCAAACACCTTTGTCTAAATTGAATCTAACTAGAGTTTTACCCTTCTTTACACAGAAACACTAAATTAAGCCCACCTAAATCGAAACCTTGGCCGCGATTCTCCCATTGTGACTCGCAACTTTTCTGGTGGGTCGGGGTGGGAGATGCGCGTCGCCGGCCTTGTTCCAGGATTTGCGCATGCGCCGGGAATGCATGCGCATCTCCCAGAGCCGGTGAATAGCCGCCGGTCAGACCACGCTGGAAACTGACGGGAAGGCAGGTAAGTAATTTAAATCTTTTAAAAATATGTTTTAAATATGTTTATTAGTTCATTGAGTCTCCCACCCCCCAGTAGTACTTCATTCCGACGGGATTTACACTAGCTCCCCACTTTTTGGGAACTAGCGGGAGACCCCGCTGGAATGAAGGGGGGGCAATTGGGGCCCGCCAGGGGATCGGGCAGTGGGGGGGGTGCCTCCTGGGCATGGGCACCCTGGCAGTGCCAGCCTGTGCCCCTGGCACTGCCCAAGGGGCAAAGTGTCCATGCCCACGGGGCACCCTGGCACTGCCCATCGGGCATCAGGCAGTGTCAAGGGGGCGGGGCATATTGTGGGGAGGACTTAGGAGCAATTGGTGGGGGTGGGGGGTCCTGCTGCCACTCTGCAGACAGGATTGGTCTGGGATGGAGGGAGGGCAGTGATTGGGGTGGGCTGGGGGGGGGGGGCCTGCCTCCGGGGGGATCAGCGCCGGGGGCGTCTGCCAGGGTGAGGGAGTGAGGGGATCGCCACTGCTGGGGAGAGTTGGGCTGGACATTGGGGCGCTCCGGGTGGGTGAGGTCAGGGCTGGCCTGGGAATTGTTGTTGGGGCCACGATCAGGCCATGGGAGGGGGTGCGGGGGAATGGAGGGGCAGCACTGCGGTGGTCCCAGGCTGGCCAGCGATTGAGCTGGCCAGCAAACGGGGAGACTGACAGATCGGGGCCACTGAGCATGCGGAGATTCCAGAACTGTCAGACTCCGGTGCAAATAGGCCCCGCCCCCTGGGTTTTTAATGAGATTCACAACTGTGCACTGCAGAGGTGCCAGAGTGCAGAGATTCGAGTGAGAAGCTGAACTGACAAAACAGTTGGGATTTAGAACAATTTCCCCACCAATTCAGCACTTTTGGGAGAATTGCCCCCTTATTTCTAGCATCCATTGGGCAGCATGGTGGCACATTGCTGCCTCACAGCTCCAGGGACCCGGGTTCAATTCCAGCCTCGTGTTACTGTCTGTGTGAAGTTTGCACATTCTCCTCGTGTCTGCATGGGTTTCCTCCAGGTGCTCCGGTTTCCTCCCACAATCCAATGATTGGCCATGGCAAATTGCCCCTTAGTGTCAGGGGGACTGGCAGAGTAAATATGTGGAGTTATGGGGATAGGTCCTGGGTGGGAATGTGGTTGGTGCAGACTCGATGGGTCAAATGGCCTCCTTCTGCACTGTAGGGATGCTATGAATGCAAAAATAGACCACTTAAAACTACCTCTGCTTTTTGACACTCCCCAGGATATCAAGACATTAGATATAGCAAGGGCTGTGGGCTCTCACAACAGCAAGGCTGTTACAACTCAAGATGGGTGCTCCATATAGCTGCACCCCAGCCAAGCTGTTCTAGCACTATTACAGCACTATTATCTACCTGACAATGTGGAAAATTGCCCTGGTGTATCCTGCCCACAAAAAGGAGAAATCCAATTCAGCCAATGAATGTCTCATTGGCCTATCCTCAATCAGCAGCAAGGTAAAGGATGGTGTCAGACTTGGAGAAGGACTTTGAAGCTGTGATGTTATCAAGCACCTTTTACTCTTAATATTCTAGGCGATGAAAGTTGTGAATTTGGGGGATCCTGCTGAGGACTTCTTGGCAGGTCGCTGCAGTGCATCCTTATGCTGGTAACCACATCATCCATGGTGCACTGCTCAGGTGGGGATGGTGGGTGGGCTGCCAATGATCTGGATTGCTTTGTTCTGGTAGTTAGTAAGCTCAATCAATGTTGTTACAACTTCATCCATCCAGGCAAGCGGAGAGTATTTCAAACGAACTTCTGATTTGTGCTTTGTAAGTGATGGGACGTTAGAAAATCAGAGGTGAGCCGTTCAGCACAGAATTGCCAGCTGCTAATCTGCTCCTCGTGTCTGCTCCAGCTGAGATTCTGAACAATGGTGACCCTTGTTGATTGTGGAGGTTTGACAATTGTAATGCCATTGAATGTTATGAGGTGGAGGGAGGATAGTTGTGTTGTTGCTAATGGAAGATGATCATTGCTTTCCACTTAGCTTCTCAAGCCTGGACGTTGTCCAGATCTTGCTGCATGTGGTGTGATGAACGAGAATCATAGAATCCCTATAGCGCTGAAGGAGGCCATTCAGCTCATTGAGTCCATACTGACTACAATCCACCCAGGCCCTACTCCCGCAACCCCACACATTTACCCCGCCAATACCCTGACACTGGGGTCAATTTAGCATGGCCAATCAACCTAACCCGCACATCTTTGAACTGTGGGAGGAAACCAGAGCACCCGGAGGAAACCCACGTAGACACGGGGAGAATGTGTAAACTCCACACAGACAGTGACCCAAGGCCAGAATTGAACCCAGGTCCCTGGCGCTGTGAGGCAACAATGCTAACCACTGTGCCACTGTGCCGCCGACTACATCCACACTCATTATTTTAGGGCACTGGGACAGTGGGGACTGGATGGTAGCAGTCAGTGAGGCTTCCATTTAGTCATCGTAGATACCCTTGATTATGAAAACAAACTGGAGGGGTGTTACAAAACTGAATATTTCAGTTCAACAGCAGGGATGAAAGACAAAGGTTTGGAATACATGTACACTTTCTAAATCTAAATATGCCGGAGAACTGCCTTTATTTACTTAGGCTCAATTTGGTTGGGAACACAAGGAGTGACCATCAGAGGCACTCAATCACAGTGGGTCTGGACCAATGTATTATCATAGAATCCCTACAGTGCAGTAGGAGACAATTTGGCTCACCGAGTCTGCACCAACAACAATCCCACCCAGGCCCTAACCCCGTAACCCCACATATTTGCCCTGCTAATCCCTCTAACCAAGCATCCCGGGACACTAAGGAGCAATTTGGCATGGCCAATCAACCTAACCCGCACATCTTTGGATCGTGGGAGGTAACCAGAGCAACCAGAGGAAACCCAAGCAGACATGGGGAGAATGTGCAAACTTCACACAGACAGTGACCCAAGCCGGGAATTGAACCCAGGTCCCTGGAGCTGTGAGGCGGCAGTGCTAACCACTGTGCCACCATGCCACCCCACTGAGCAATGAGTTCAGCAATGAGCAATTATGCTTGGATTTGAAAACTGAGCAGAACACTACAAGCTATCTAACTACTGACCTTATGATAGAGGGAAGGTCAATGATAAGCTGCTGAAGATGGTTGAGCCTTGGACACTCTCCTTAACAAGCTTCAGGCAGCAGTGGTATCTGGGACTGAGATGATTGGCATCTAACAACCACTATCTTTGTGCCTGACTCCAGCCACTGGAGAGATTTTTAAAAATTTAATCGTGGGATGTGTGTATTGCTGGCTAGGCCAATATTTATTGCCCATCCCTAATTGCCCCTGAGAAGGTGGTGGTGAGCTGCCTGCTTGAACTGCTGTAATCCCTGTGAAGTCGGTCCACCCACAGTGCTGCTAGGGAGGGGGTTCCAGGATTTTAACCCAGCGACAAGATAGTCAAGGTAGAGGTCATGGGTTTGGAAGATGCTGTCTAAAGAACCTTGGTGAGTTGCTGCAATGCATCTTGTAGATGATACACACTGCTGCCACTGTGCCTTAGTGGTGGAGGGAGTGAATGTTTAAGGTGCTGGATGGGGCACCAATCAAGCTGGCTGCTTTGTCCTGGATGGTTCTGAGCTTTTTATGTGTTGTTGGAACTGCATTCATCTCGGCAAATAGAGAATATTCCATCAGTCTCCTGACTTGTGCCTTGTGGCCGGTTGTCTGGCTTTGGGAGTCAGGAGGTGAGTTACTATGACCTACTCTTGTAACCAAAGTGTTTATGTGGCCAATGCAGTTCAGTTTCGGGTCAATGGTAACCCCCAGGATGTTGATAGTGGAAGATTCAATGATGGCAATGCCATTGAATGTCAAGTGGAGATGGTTAGATTCGCTCTTGTTGGAGATGGTTATTGCCTGGCACTTGTGTGGCATGAATGGTACTTGCCTCTCGCCAGCCCAAGCCTAATGTGATGGGCTAGTGGCATCATCATTTGACTATTAATCCAGAAACTCAACGAATGTTCTGGGGACCCGAGTTCAAATCCTACCATGACAGATGGTGGAATTTGGATTCAACAAAAAAAATCTGGAATTAAGAATCTACCGATGACCATGAAGCCATTGTCAATTGTCAGAAAAAACATCTGGTTCACTAATGTCCTTTATGGAAGGAAATCTATTATCCTTACCTGGTCTGACCTACATGTGATTCCAGTGCCACAGCAATGTGATTGACTCTCAACTGCCCTCTGAAATGGTCGAGCAAGACACTCAGTTCAAGGGCGACTAGGGATGGGCAATAAATGCTGTCCAGCCAGCGACGCCCATGTCCCATGAATGAAAAACAATATTGTCCGGGTGTTGATGCATTCGGCCATGGACTGCTTCAGTATCTGAGGATCACAAATGGTACTGAACATTGTGCACTCATCCATGAACATCACCACACACTTATGATGGATTCACCCCAGTGATTATGATTGCAATCACTGAGATGACTGACCACCAATAACCACAATCATCCTCCTTTGTGCTAGGTATGACTCTAGCCACTGGAGGGTCTTCCCCCTGATTCCCATTGACTCCAGTTTGCTAGTGGTCCTTGATGCCACAATTCATCAAATGTTGCCTTGATGTCATGGGCATTCACTCTCCCCTCACCTCTGGAATTCAGCTCCTCTGATCATGTTTGGACTAAGGCTGAAATGAAGTCAGGATCTGAGTGACTCTGGCAGAACCCAAACTGAGCATCAGTGAGCAAGTTACTGTTCAGTAAGTGCTACTTGATAGTTCTGTTGATGACCACTTCCATCACTTTACTGATGATCGAGAGGAAACTGATGGGGTGATAATTGGCTGGGTTGGATTTGTCCTACTTTTGGGAGACGGGAATCACAGGACATGCCTGGCCAAATTTCCAAATTGCCAAGTAGATGCCAGTGTTGCAGCTGTACTGTAACAGTTCGACTAGGGGTGCAGTGAGTTCTGCAGCATAAATCTTCAGTATTATTGTTGGAATGTTAAGTCCCTAGCCTTTTCCTTGATCCCCATTGACTTCACTTTTACTGGGGCTGCTTGGTGCCTGCCCTAGTTGAATGCCCTAGTCAAGGGCAGCCTCACTCACCTCACCTCTGGAATTCAGCTTCTATTCCCATGTCGCAATCAATGAAATGAGGACTGGAGCCAAGTGACAGAACCCAAACTAAGCATCAGTCGGCAGGTTATTGGGGAGGCTTATAAGCTTGATCAACTGGCACAAAGGCACAATGGTTATCATTGTGCTGCCTCACAGCGCCAGGGACCCAGGTTCAATTCCAGCCTCAGGTCACTGTCTGTGTGGAGTTTGCACATTCTCCCTGTGCCTGTGTGAGGTTCCTCCCACAGTCCAAAGATGTGCAGGTTAGGTTGACTGGCCATGGTCAATTGCTCCTTAGTGTCAGGAGATTAGCAGGGTAAATACATGGGGTTACAGGGGTAGGGCCTGGATAGGATTCATGGAATCATAGAATCCCTACAGTGCAGAAGAAGGCCATTCAGTCCACCGAGCCTGCAGACAACAATCCCACCCAAGCACTATCCCTATAACCCCACGTATTTACCCTACTAATTCCCCCTGACACAAAGGGGCAATTTAGCACAGCCAATCTACCTAACCTGTAAATCTTTGGACTGTGGGAGGAAACCGGAGCACCCAGAGGAAACACACGCAAACACGGAGAACGTGCAAACTCCACACAGTGACCCGAGATTGGAATTGAACCCGGATCCCTGGTGCTGTGAGGCAGCAGTGCTAACCACTGTGCTGCCGCGATTGTTGTTGGTGCAGGCTCGATGGGCTGAATGGCCTTTCTGCACTATTGTGATTCTATGATTCTCTTGACTCCTTCCAACCCTTTGCTGATTAACGATAGGCTGATGGGACTTTTCCCCCCTCGATAAATTGATCTTATTTCAGCTCCCTTGCTTGGAGATTAACATTCCAAAATGCAGAAATAAGACACTGCAAACATGGATGACACTACATTTGGGTTAACATTTTGAAAAGAAACAATGTATTTCGAAGCAAGATGATTAAAAAATAATAAATTCGGGATTGTAATGCAACATAACAGCGAACCCCTGTGGAATAAATAAGAGATGGAACTCTCCCACAGCACCAGGGCGATTTCACATCGTCTGCTTCCTATTATCCTTGGGAGATCTATGTCATTTGGCACGGGAAAATTCATGCCTGAATGGACGCTTCCAGAATATTGCCTTCTGTCTGTGTTCATCGACATTCACCGTCCCGGTGAATATTACACCTGATACGGTGACTGCGTTAGATTGCCTCTCTGAAATGTGAGAGAATTATGTGGGTATTGCAAGTGTCCAGATACTTCCCTCCCCCCACCCCAGCCCCTCTCTCCCTCCCTCCCTCCCTCCACCCTTGTGCAAGCTCCTCCCCAACCCATCCTGTCAATACCATCCGAGCTGAAACGAACAAATCATGAAATATACATCATTGGTAATTTCACTGCTCTCTCTCCCTGTCTCTCTCCTGGTTCCCTATCATTTTAATGTCTTTTTTTAAAAAATAGAAAAAAGATCTTAATTGACCAGACAGTGGCGGAACAGCCGAATTAAAGTGGTGGTAGCGGGGAGCTGGGTGATAAATACACCGAAGAATTGCCTCTGCTCCGTGACGTGCTTCCTTTTATATCCCTCTCCTGCAGTCAGCTGATTGGGAAAGGACCGAGAGCGAGTGGAAGACATCATGGCACCGATCGGGCTAAAAGCGGTGGTGGGAGAAAGTAAGAGCTTTCATCCTTGGCTTTTAGATTATTTTTAAAATAAAGAGTAAGAATTGTTCAATGGGTGGGAGCTTTAGCCGCCCAGGGAGGGCCATTTGCTGCCGGCTGTGTTGTTTCGCTTGTGTGACCCGTGTAGCAAAGGCTTGCCCACAATGCAGATGCACACAGGGATGAGATTATGGGATGGGTTGTTTTTTCCCCCCCTTCTCTTTTTTGATGCTGTCTTCTTGGTTGATTGTAGAAGCGAGTGAAACGCAGTCCCAAAGCTAGCCTAAAAGACCAATGCAGCTGCTGCTTTGTTTGTTTTTTATAAATATATTTGTGTGTGTGTGTGTGTGTCTTGTCATCTGGGCTTCACTTCGCCTGCCCGCTCTAGCATCATTTTCTAGTCATTCATTGCCAAGCGGCTGGCTGGGTGGTGCATCCACACCGTATCTTTGATAAAAGATTGGGTACTTCATGTGTAATCCCCTCCAAGCATGTTTGCCTCCCCGCTCCCCTTAAGGAAGGGGCTCTTGTCCCTGTGTGTTTGTGCCTGTGTAGGTGTATTTGTGTGTGTATTGCGGGGGGGTGTCTTGTCCCTGTGTGGGAGGGGAGGGGGGATTGAGATGTCCCTATGTGAGTGCCTGTGTAGGTGTGTGTGGAGGGGGAGGGGGGGAATTGAGATGTGTGTGTGTGTGTGTCTGTGTAGGTGTGTTTGTGGGTGTCTGGGGGGGGCCTAGTCCCTGTGTGTGTGTGCGGGGGTGGGGGCTCTTGTCCCTTTGTGTGTGTGTGGGGTGGGGGATGGATTGAGATGTCCCTGTGTGTGCGTTTTTCTGAGGGGGGGGGGGGCTCTTGTCCCTGGGTGTGTGTGTGTATGGGGGGGAGGGGGGGATTGAGATGTCCCTGTGTGTGTGGTTTTCTTGAGGGTGGGGGGGGGGGTTCTTGTCCCTATGTGTGTGGAGGGGGGGGTGGTGTTGGGGGGGATCGATTGAGATGTCCCTATGTGTGTGTATTTTTCTGAGGGTGGGTTCTTGTCCCTGTGTGTGTGTGTGTGTAAGGGTGGCAGGGGGTGTAATTCAGATGTCCCAATGTGTGTGTGTATGTATGTATGTATGTGTGTGAGGGGGGGGGGTAATTGAGATGTCCCAGTGTGTGTGAGTGCGGATTGAGATTGGAGCTGAGGTCTGGGCACGTCTTGTTCTGCAGTGCAGTGGGGATCACAGGAGATGTGTGTGTGTGTGAGAGAGAGAGGCAATGTATTGCCGTGTACTCTCGCTGTCACCTCCTTGCTCAACGCCCACCTCCCGAATAAAATGTCTGCGCACTGACAACACTTCGAAATGGCTAAAGGATTGTGCCCGAGCTGGACTGTCACGGCGCATAGAAAGATCCCAGGGCGACCCCGGAGACAACACCCCGCTGATTTACTGGCTTCTCCCCGAGCGGACCTGTCGATACGAAGCCACGCTGGGCACTGCAGATTGTAACACGGCAGAGAGACAGAGGAGGCAGCCTATTTACCTACTCCCCTCCACCTAGCGATTCAAATATCGATTCTACTCCATTCGCCTGTGGGCGATTTCTGTTCTCAATCCCCTCTCCTCCGGGATCTGCTGTTTTGGTTCTCCAGAAACAAAAGGAAAGGATGTGGGCGCGGGATTATATTGTTTGTATCTCAAAGGACTGGCGTGGGGCCACGGGGGAATGGTGACATTTATTTTGGAGTTTAAAATCACGGATTTGATAGATTCTGGTGCTCTGTGTATGTGTCGTGGGGGAGGGTGGGGGGGAATCATACGACCCTCTGCGGTTTGAAAGATGCTCCAAAGGAAATTACACACTTGTTAAATAAATCAGAGCTCGCAACTTTCATTTGCAACTGTTACATCAACTGGGAGGCAGGAAATTGCAATTCCTTAAATGTAGGCATTTGCAGAATGGAGGAAAACATCTGGCCTGCACCCTGCTACAATAAGGTGAAACACTTGGGTGAATATCTGACTTCAACCCCCTCTGGGTTGAAATTAATCAACACATTTCATTCATATCCCAGCCATACTGACAGAAGCTTCAGTTTCAACAATGAACCTTAGATGTATCTAACCTCCAGTGTATATCATGTCCTTTTTTTATTATTTTAAATAAATGGTGATTATCTAATTTGTATCGCCCTGCCTGAACAAAACAATTATTAGAAGCACAGCGTGACAGCAAAACTGGACATTGTCCTTGATATAGGAGTTGCTTGGGATACTCTTCAAGCGACTTAATTACCCCTCCCAACACCCACTGCCCCCCTTCAAACCAAGCTCCCAGTTAAATTTCAGGCTGATGTGCTTAGATTGAGTAGAAAAAAAAATCGCACATTCTGGCTTTTGCATAATTTTTCTATCTTCAAATTTTT
This sequence comes from Mustelus asterias, assembly GCF_964213995.1. Classification (NCBI taxonomy): domain Eukaryota; kingdom Metazoa; phylum Chordata; class Chondrichthyes; order Carcharhiniformes; family Triakidae; genus Mustelus; species Mustelus asterias. Next base: position 28,766,167 of record NC_135813.1, on the reverse strand, counting down.
ACAGAGTAAGACTCTAAATGAGTAAAAACTCAAATATACATTTATTGCAGGGAACTGAGGTGTGTAGAAATTTCTTCTGGCAGAGGGTGGTGAATCTCAGATTTGCTGCTCCAAAGGGGCAGGAGGCTGGATCATTAGAAGTATTTAAAGTGGAGCTGGATAAATATTTGATAGGTCGAGGAATAGAGGGGCTATGGGGAAATGGCAGAGAAAAGGAGTTGAGGACTTTGTCTCTTAATAAATGAAAACCCAAACATACATTTATCACCCAGAACTGTGATATTGAATCATTGTGATATTGTATCACACCTCAGTTTTAAATGACTGGCCCTTTATCTTGTCGCTATGTCCCCTTGTTGGAGACTCTCCCACGAGTGAAAACATCCCACCATCTACCCTGTCTAATGCTGCCACATCTCAGTTATTGAGTAGTGTTTAAATTCTGATTTTAAATCAAGCCTTCATGTTATTTGAAGTGTGTGGAGCTAAAAATACGAGGTGCCAGTGCCCAGACTATTCTGGTGGAATGATACAATATCACAATTCCCGGTGATAAATGTATATTTGGGTTTTAACTCATTAAGAGTCTTACTCTGTAAAAATTGAAGATGGAAACACAGAACACATTATGCAAAAGCCAGAATGTGCGATCTCTTTTCAAAGCACATCAGTCTGAAATTTAACTGGGTTTAAAGTTTAAAGTTTATTTATTAGTCTCACAAGTAGTCTTACATGAACACAGTAATTAAGTTACTGTGAAAATCCCCCAGTTGCCACACTCTGGCGCCTGGTCGGGTACACTGAGGGAGAATTTAACATGGCCAATGCACGTCTTTCGGACTGTGGGAGGAAACCGGAGCACCCGGAGGAAACCCATGCAGATATGGGGAGAAGGTGGAAACTCTGCACAGACAGTGACCCAAGCTGGGAATCGAACCCGGGTCCCTGGTGCTGTGAGGCAGCAGTGCTAACCAGTGTGCCATGGGAGCTTGGTTCGATGGGGGGGTGGGGGGTGTTAATTAAGTGGCTTGAAGAATATCCTGAGCAACTCCTAAATCAAGGACAAAGTTCAGTAGATCAGCCATGATGGTATGGAATGGCAGGGCAGGCTTGAAGGGCCAGGTGGCCCACTGCTCCTTTTATTTCTTGTGACCTTGTAACAATTATTGATGATTTTATCTCGTTGTGTGTTTTTCTTGTGGCAACTTTATCTATGGAACTTTAACCGTGACACATGGAACGATTCATATATGTCACTCATTTATAAATTGCTTTTTTTCACACTCTCTTGGACTGATTATAAAGTAGTTTCACTCGAACTTCAGGGGTGCAAGGTTGTGGATTCAATGCCCATTCTATGATTGGAAAGCACCATTGCAGCCCTGAATAATTGCTGCTTTGTCAGACCTGAGTTGAACCATCCATTCATCTGTCCAAGTGGATGGTAATGGTTGCAAGGCGCTGTCCAAAGCGCTCCGGCCAACCTACTGTCGGTGCCCAATCATCCTACTAAAATAGATGAACTGGTGACTCATTCCATGGCTGTTGGTGGGATCTTGCTGTGGGTAATTTTATTGCATTGCCCGAATTGGCACTTGGAAAATGATTCGTGTGCACAGCCAAGAGGCAGTTGTCAAATAGGCAACAGCGACAGTCAAGGCAGACTTCCCCAAACACAAATGTTCCATGTAGTTGGAGGGATTGTGAATTCTGTAACTAGTTAAAACTGTTTGAGAATCCTGATATGGCGTCTGACAAAAAAAAGAGAAGAAACACTGTAAAATTATCAGAAAATGCTGGAAAATCTCAACAGGTCTGACAGCATCTGTGGAGAGAGAACAGAGCTAACGCTTCGAGTGGGTCATCCTGACTCAAAACGTTGGTTCTATTCTCCTCCGCAGATGCTGTCAGACCTGCAGAGATTTTCCAGAATTTTTTGTTTTTGTTTCAGGTTCAAGCATCCACAGTATTTTGCCTTTATCGCTGCAAAATTGTTTTATTTTTTTGAGGTGAAGGCGGTGGTCTCCCATATCGACTTCATGCCAATGGCTCTCCATAATCTAGATTATTTCCAAAGGAATAGAATTGAAAAGACGGGAAGTTATGCTGAAATCTGTTTCAAATCTTGGTTGGAACATATTTCGAATACTGTGTACAGTTCTGGCCACCGTGTTATAAAAAAGAGATAGAGGAACTGGACAAGGAGAAGAGAAGATTTCCAAGGATGATGCCAGAAGTTTGTGGGTATACATATCAGGAAAGGATTAACAGGTTGGGTCTCTTTACTCTTGAGGAAATAAAACTTGAGGGGTGACATAGTAGAGGTCTTTAAAATTGATGAGTGGGTACGGATGGATACAGAAGCTCTTGTGTGAAAGAGCAATACTACTGGCCATCAATATAAGATATTCACCAAGAAATCCAGTAGGGAATTCAGGAAGAACTTCTTTACCCAAAAGAGAGCTAAGAATGTGGCACTCCTTCACTATTGCTGGGTCAAAATCCTGAAACTCCCTCCCTAACAGCACTGTGGGTGTAACTGCACCTCAGGGACTGCAGCCGTTAAAGAAGGCAGCTCAGCACCACCTTCTTGAGGGCAACTAGAGATGGGCAATGAATGCTGGCATGGCCATTGATGCCCACATCCCATAAATGAATGAAAAAATAAACTCGCTACCACAAGGCGTGGTCGAACCCAATAGTATAGATGCATTTCAGGGGGAAACTAGACAAACATTTGAGGGTGAAGGGAATTGAGGTGATGATGGTCGATTTAAATGAAGAAAGATGGGAGGAGACTTGTGTAAAGTCTAAACACTAGCATGGGCTAGTTGGGCTTAATGGCCTGTTTCAGTGCCCTATATAATACTCAACAAGTATCGTCCTTTGCTTTTTTTTAAACAAAGAGTCTGAAACGGAATTCAAGCTTTTTAGAAAAGGTTTGCATATGGACAAGAGAGCAGAATTGGATCAAATAACGTTGCCCTTCAGTTATTCTGAATATCTGTCAGGCATGTGTTGATGGAAAGTGCGTCAGCAGTGGTGTGGTGTAGCCATATGTTCTTCCTGCAAGGAAAGCAAGATCTGAGGAGTCATAAAGTGCCAACTGTGGGTGTATGTTGGGACTGAATTGATATCGTAACTTTTGGCTGATGTTATTCTCTGATTTCATCAAGTGTTTGAGTCATTGTAAACAACATTTCCCATTATCACAAGCTTCAGTATGTGCTAGCTTTTGTGCCAGTGGTTTTAATGAGGCTCACAGGATCCTACCAGTCCAGTTGACTGTATGAGGGTTGTCCTAGGCTAGTTGTTAACTCATTCAGTATGGATCTACTTTAAAGGTGGTACTTTCCTAGAACACAATCTATAAAGAAATTATTCCATACAGCTCAATATGTATAATGACTTCTGACTATGGGAATTTTCAAAAAATTATTTGTAAAAAATTGTGTGTTTGTATCTTGCTGCACACCACTGTGGAGGGTTAGGACAGGGGTTTAATTCTGAGAATTCATTCCACACTAAGTTTATCCTTAGTCACACTACAGGGTGTAATTTTGTGAAGTGAGGGGCTATACATCTTTTAAAAAATTTTATTTATTCATTGGCTTACATTAACACGTCAGTGAAGTTATTGTGAAAATCTCCTAGTTGCCACACTCCGGCGCCTTTCGGGTACACTGAGGGAGAATTTAGCATGGCCAATGCATCTAACCAGCATGTCTTTTGGACTGTGGGAGGAAACCGGAGCACCCGGAGGAAACCCACGCAGACACGGGGAGAATATGCAGACTCTGCACAAATAGTGACCCAAGCTGGGAATCGAACCTGGATCCCTGGAGCTGTGAGACAGCAGTACTTACCACTGTGCCACCATGCTGCCCTTGACTGCGAGGGACAGAAAATCAGTCGGCATCAATATTGGACACCTCTAAAGGGGTGACAAAGACCAGGTTGCTTGTTTGCCTGGATGAGCAGAAAATGTGGGAAGTCTCCATGAAATATGAGGAATTAAGTATAAACAGGGAATTCAAACTAGGATTTTTAAAATAAAGTATGTGTGCCTATAGAAAGATGCAGCATTTTTGTTTCTGCTATTGCCTGTTATATGTTCCCTATACCACCCAGCACTCCCAAGCTACTGTTAATAATGCTCTTATCACTAGCTTTGAGGAGGTGTGCGAGTTGATCTTTCCTGATAGAACCAGTGGAACAACCCATCATCAAAAGAAAGCTAAATCAGATGAACCAACTACTAAATAAGAATAAAATTATGATGAAGGAATGGGGAGATAGGAGTCAAAGAGTGGAATGGGAGTAGCAACATTGATTCAAAGCCCCACCTCACACATTGAACAGTATTTCCCTTTTATGCGTTAAGATAAAGAAACATTGTTTTACTAAACTCTCATTATAAGCCAGAGACAGCTTAACAAAATGATTTGGCACTGATTTTACCATAGTGGAAATCTCGGTGTATGAATCACAAATTGCACAGTTTTAGTGCTTGGCCCAGTGAAACATGTAACATGAGCAGTTTCTGCTTTTAGAAGACATTGTGGTGCTGAGAGGAGAGGGAAAGAAGAAGCAAGAGAAACTTACGGTCACTGAATACTTAGTTTATATCAAATTGTTACACAATTAAGGGAGTAATAAATTCATTTTTTAACCCCTTTACTTGTCAAAATGTTGAATCGGATGATACTCTAACTCATTTTGCTGACCCTCTTGGCACATTAAAAAATGTTATTTACCAAAAAAAAATCCTTCTGCACTTGAAGGAATAGATGCTGCTTGATAGGGCAGATCAGCAGGAGGTGGGTAATCCTGTGATCAAGCTTCCAGGAACATGTTCAATCAGAGCTGTCATCCCCAACTCCAACACTCGTCAATGTGCCAAGTGCGCTAGTTCTCCAGAGGCAAGCTGCAGTATCTTAAAAATCCTGTCCTATTGGGTTCAAGGATGAAATTCACAGCCTACCTTTGGCCAAAGCACAATGTCACACACCAAAGAGATGTTGAAGGTAAGTTCACAGCTGGAACATAAGGCAAAATAAGTTAAAGCCTGGTTGTAATCACAGTTGGCAAAAAAAATGACTAGCTGTGAATTGAGATACAATGGCAATTCTGCAGCCTTCAGCGGGAGTTTATGTTGTTGATGCAATGCAGTAATTCACCAAAGATCCTCAGATACCACCTTCCAAATCCATGACCACTTCCATCCAGAAGGACAAGGGCAGCAGATAAATGGGAACGCCACCACCTGCAAGCTCCCCTCCAAGCCACTCACCATCCTGACTTGGAAGTATATCGCCGTTCCTTCGCTGGGTCAAAATCCTGGAATTCTATGTGGCATTGTGGGTCATCCTACAGCACATGGACTGCAGCGATTCAAGAAGGCAGCTCACCACCACCTTCTCAAGGGAAACTATGGATGGGCAATAAATGCTGGCCAGCCAGCGACGCCCATGTCCCACAAATGAATAAAAAAAATCTTGACATTAACTCATTCAGATATCACAGTCTCTTAACTACGTCTCATTGCTTCCTAAGTTACAACAGTGACCACTCTTGAAAAATATTTCATTGACTGTAAAGTGCTTTGAGATATCCGCTGGTTGTGGCAAATACTGCAAGTCTTTCCGTTGTCTTTCATTGCATGTTGCTGAGGATGTGTTCCTTTGTTTTCCCAGTTTCTCCTTAACCTGGAGCCACATCTATCCTATACTTCAGTGCATGTTTGTGCTCAAACAGTGGTGTCACCAGACGGTTGAACTGTATTTTACTGGAGAATTAAGCCGTCAGAGTTCGGATATTTGGCTTAACGCCTCCTTGTCTGTAATACTGTGTCTGTAGCTGTGTTAACAATTAAGGCATCACAACAGGAAAAATACAGGGTGGTACCAAATAATAGATATATGCATGACTACCACAACCCTTTATCTTCTAGGCTACCACAAAGGTGAAGAAGGATCATGTACACTTAATGAGCACCACATTAATTATACCTCTTCCCTGTTTAGATTGGCAGGAATTGAAGGTTCCCAACTATATTGTCAATTCGCAGGTACATTTTAAAATACATAAATATAGCTGTTCGCAGCTTTGCTGGAATAACCCCCATGGTTGAGAAACGCTTATGAAATTATTATGACAACTTAACCTAGACCGGGCGACACACATTGATGGCTTTAGTTTGCAAGGAGACATTGGATTACTGTATGCTTGGATGCCACCATTTATTCTGAACAGAGAGAAAGGCCGGCACAAACTTGTGAGATTCTTCATTGTGCCACATTGAAAGGAACTGGGATCAAACGATTTGGTTCATCTGGAATTGGAATACTGTTCATTTCAACCCCAATTTTCCTTCTCCAAGAAGTGTTGAGAAGGGGGTAGGGCCAATCTGACAGGAAGATGCACCCCATTTACCCTCTGTTTGTGTATGGAGTTATGCTGTCAGATATGTCTGAAATTCCTTTCTGTTGTCTTCGCTAAAATTTGTTCTCGTAGAAGCATCCCAATAAATGTGCTGTGCTATCCACCTGTGAGTAGTGCACAGTAAATCAGAAGCTATCTGTTGTTCTCCGCAGGGTATATAGTTGTGGTAACACGTGCAGTGCAGACCCATGTGTACACAAGCTCTCTAACTGCTGCTAAAGCCGAACAGCGAAAGCATTGGCCCAGAAATTGCTGGAGAGTGCACCTCGCAGAGAGCACTGGGATTAGGAATTTTCCCCTCACCCCACAAATCACGGGAAAATGTGACTGGTTAATGGTGAGGTCATTGGGGCATCTGGAAACTCCACAGTGTCCCTTCCAATTGTCTAATCTCGTTCACCAATGAAATTTAAGGATAGAGAAAGAAATGGCGCAAACAGCCGAGAAGGGAATATGACAAACTAGTGTGTCATAGAGTCATAGAATCCTATAGGGCAGAAGGAGGCCATTCGACCCATCGAGTCTGCACTGAGCACAATCCCACCCAGGCCTTATCCCCATAACCCTATGCACTTACCCTAGCTAGTCTCCCTGATACTAAGGGACAATTTAGCATGGCCAATCCACTAACCCGCACACCTTTGAACTGTGGAAGGAAACCCACGCAGACATGGGGAGAACGTGCAGACTCCACACAGACGGTGACCCAAGCTGGGAATCAAACCTGGGTCTCTGGCGCTGTAAGGCAGCAGTGCTAACCACTGTGCTATCGCGCCGCCCGTGGATGTTGGATTAAGAGAGAGAAAGAGAAAAGAGAGACAGAAGGAAAAAAATGATAAATGTGATGTTTACAAAACCTCAAGGGACAAAGTGAGATTCCATGTTTTCAATCCTTCCCTGACTGGGCCTCTGAGTTTGAGTGACTTGTCTGGAGCATGAATCATGCTATTAACAGGATGCTGATGACATGAAATACCAGCCTTAAATAGCTGTCTGAGATTCATTCATACTTGCGGCACAATTCCAGCAATTCCTTGACACGAGGAACTGGATGTCAAGCTTCCGATTTTGTGAGGTTAACAGTGAAATGGTTCAAATCTTCCAGCAATTAGCGCCCAAAGGAGAAATGAAAGACTTGCAATTATGTAGCACCTTTCCGCACCTCTGCGTAGCCCCAGGCACCTTACAGCCAATGAAGAACTTGTTGGTGCGCGTGCAGGGGTTTTCCTGCCACACCATCAGATCCTGACGTCAGGACCAAATGCGTGTCATGAGTTGGCGGCCAGCATGACCCCGGAAGTGATTTTACTGGTGGCGGCCGATTTAAGGGGGGGGGCGGCACGGTGGACAGTGGTTAGCAGCGCTGCCTCACAGCGCCAGGGACCCTGGTTCAATCCTGGCCTCGGTTGACTGACTGTGGAATTTGTATGTTCTCGCTGTGTCTGCGTGGGTTTCCTCCGGGTGCTCCGGTTTCCTCCCACAGTGCAAAGGTAGATTGGCCATGGTAAATTGCCCCTTAGTATGTAGGTTAGAGGGATTAGTGAGGTAAATACTCGGAGTTGCGGGAAACAGGTCAGGGTGAGATTGCCCCTTAGTGTCAGGGGGATTACAAGGATAGGGCCTGGGTGGGAGTGTTGGTAGCCAGGGTTCCGCATACATGAGGACGGCCTCAACCGGGATCTTGGGTTCATGTCACACTATCTGTAATTCCCACAACTTGCCTGGACTTGCAAAGTCTCACTGGCTGTCCTGTCTGGAGACAATACACATCTCTTTAATCTGTGCTAATGCTCTCTCCACTCACATTGTCTGTACCTTTAAACAAAGAACAATACAGCACAGGAACAGGCCCTTCGGCCCTCCAAGTCTGCGCCACTCCCTGGTCCAAACTAGACCATTCTTTTGTATCCCTCCATTCCCACTCCGTTCATGTGGCTATCTAGATAAGTCTTAAACATTCCCAGTGTGTCCGCCTCCACCACCTTGCCCGGCAGCGCATTCCAGGCCCCCACCACCCTCTGCGTAAAATACGTCCTTCTGATATCCGTGTTAAACCTCCCTCCCCTTCACCTTGAACCTATGACCCCTCGTGAACGTCACCACCGACCTGGGAAAAAGCTTCCCACCGTTCACCCTATCTATGCCTTTCATAATTTTAAGACTTGATTAGCTGTAAAGACTCGCATTCCAATCATTATTCATTATTCTGTAAATTGAGTTTGTGTCTTTATGTGCCCTGTTTGTGAACAGAACTCCCACTCACCTGACGAAGGAGCAGCGCTCCGAAAGCTAGTGGTGTTTGCTACCAAATAAACCTGTTGGACTTTAACCTGGTGTTGTTAGGCTCCTTACTGGGATTGTTGGTGCAGACTCGATGGGCCGAATGGCCTCCTTCTGCACTGTAGGGATTCTATGGATTCTAAGAGGCCATAGCCAGGTTCACCGTCTAATTAAATTTAGCCTCTGAGCTGTCGGGCCCTATCAGAAGGCTGGCAACTCTGCAGCCTTTGCGCCACCACTGATCGAAGTGATCAATGTTGAGGCGCAGGGAGAAGGTCAGGCGCTCTTACAGGTAAGTAGCAACATTCATTTCCTTTCCAGAGCCTAGTGGGTAATCGCAGGAGTAACCCCTCCAGCAGTTGCATTGGTGTGATGGGGGCAGCCATTGCTCTGTGGGCCATGGAATAGCCAGAAAAGAAGGTTCCTTGCTGGAAGGCTACACGAGTTAGCAAAATGGCCGTCAGTTGGCCTCTTAATTGATTTAATTGGCCATCTATCTCTCTGTTCAGAGGGTGGCTTAGTTGCTGCCATTCCTGCTTCTGGGAATATCCTTTGGAGGCAGGTAGACCTTGGGCGTCCCTCCCAATGCTTTCATAGAATCCCTACAGTGCAGAAGGAAGCCACTCGGCCGATTGAGTCTGCACCAACCACAATCCCACCCAACCCCTATCCCCGTAGCCCCATGTGTTTACCCTGCTAGCGCCCCTGACACTAAGTGGCAATTTAGCATGACCAATCAAACTAACCTGCACATCTTTGGACTGTGGGAGGAAACCGGAGCACCCGGAGGAAACCCACGCAGACACGGGGAGAATGTGCAAACTCCACACAGACAGTGACCCAAGCTGGGAATTGAACCTGGGTCCCTGGCGCTGTGAGGCAGCAGTGCTAACCACTGTGCCACTGTGTCGCCCATTATCTTACCTGCTCTCCCACCTCCCAGACTCTTTCCAAAGCTTGGTCATTGTCACCGTTTTGATGTAGAAAATCACAAATTTGCAGCAGATGATGTATTCCCATCTTGCTACAAATAATGCTGTGCATTCATGGTATCAGAGTATGGTGAACTCATCATCATATTTCGAATAATTTATGGGACATTATTGCATGGAATAGCCTGGGATATGCAGCAGAGATTTACCCTTTACTGGTAAATCATCTTATGGTTGAACTGCATCATGGCGATAAATTCAACAATGAACATTTCATAAGTTCATAAGATATAGGAGCAGAATTAGACCATTCGGCCCATCGAGTCCGCTCCGCCATTCGATTATGGCTGATATGCTCCTCATTCCCATTTACCTGCCTTCTCCCCATAACCTTTCAACCCATTACCAATTAAAAATCTGTCTAACTCCTCCCTAAATTTACTCACTGTTCCAGCATCCACCGCACTTTGGTGTAGTGAATTCCACAGATTCACAACCCTTTGAGAGAAGTAGTTTCTCCTCAACTCTGTTTTAAATTTGCTACCCCTTATCCTAAGACTATGGCCTCTCGTCCTAGGATGCCCCACAAGAGGAAGCATCCGCTCCACGTCTACTTTATCTGTACCTTTTATCATCTTATATACCTCAATTTAACCTCCCCTCATTCTTCCAAATTCCAGAGAGCATTGGTCTAAACTGTTCAATCTCTCTTCATATGACAAAACCCTCATCTCTGGAATCAATCTAGTGAACCTCCTCTGAACTGCCTCCAATGCCACTCCATCTTTCCCCAAATAAGGGGACCAAAACTGTGTACAATACTCCAGATGCGGCCTCACCAATACCTTGTAAAGTTGCAACAATACTTCCTTACCTTTATATTCTATTCCTTTAGCTTTAAATGCCAACATTCCATTCGCTTTCCTTATTATCTGCTGTACCTGCATCTAGTTTTCTGTGACTCATGAACAAGGACACCCAGATCCCTCTGCATCGGAGCACCCCGAAGTCTCTCCCCATTTAGATAATAAGTTGCCTTCCCATTTTTGCGACCAAAATGCATGACCTCACACTTATAGAAAATAGGAGCAGGTGGAGGCCATTTGGTCCTTCGAGCCTGCTCCGCTATTCATTATAATCATGGCTAATCTGCTGCTCATCCCCGTTTTCCTGCCTTCATAAGTTCATAAGATATAGGAGCAGAATTAGGCCATTCTTGACTACATTCAACTCCATCTGCCACAACCTCTCCTAACCTATCTCTATCCGTTTGTAGGGTTCTTATTTCCTCTTTGCAACTTACTGTCCCGTCTATTTTTGTGTCATCTGCAAATTTGGCTATAGAGCCTTCTATCCCTGTATCATTTGCCTGAATAGACTGGGAGAAAAGCAAACTGTGGGAATATCCTGAAAGAGTCCGAGGTGGATCTGTGTGTCGACAAACTCTTCAAGTTATATAGATCAGTCTGTCAGCAGCAGGAATTGGCTTGAGAAGATGGTTTAGAAAATGATTATTCCTACTCTCGAAGTTGAAGGAGACCAAGACTCTTGCAAGTAACTGATTAAAATAAAATAAAATGCACAGAGCAGAGTTGGCTGTGTCAATGCCTTAGCAGCTATTAGCTGAAGGAAAGACATTGGCTGGAATGTTACCACCGTTCACGCTACAGCAGTGGGCGCCAAATTCTCTGATCTTGCTACAGCGGGAGCGTGGCGTGAATGGCCAATAAGATCGTGTCCATTATCTCCGGGTAAACTAATTTGCCTGGGGTAGAGGTGCCGGGATGAATCATTCTAGATAGAATCCCTACACTGCAGAAGGAGGCCCATCAAGTCTACATTGACTCTCCGACAGAGCATCCTACCCAGGCCCATTCCCTCCCCTATCCCTATAACCCCACACATTTATCCCACTAATCCTCCTAATCTATACATCTTTAGACACTAAGTGGCAATTTAGGATGGCCAATCCACCTAACTTGCACATCTTTGGACTGTGGGAGGAACCCGGAGAATCCAGAGGAAACCGAGCAGACACGAGGGGAAACAGAAACAATTGGAGGAGCACTTAATATTCCTCGCTATAAGGTATTCAGGAAAGGGAGGCAAGATAAAAGGTAACATCATAACATTGGAATTGTTGATGTATTTCAGGACTCAAGGAGAGAATCTATTTGGTTAGGTGCAACAGAGATGTTATACTGCTAGGTGTGTACATTAGGTCACCAGATATTGGGAAGGAGGTAGAGGAGTAAGTTTTCAGATAATTTTCTGAAAGATGCAAGAAACAGGGAGTTGAAGGGGCTTCAATTATCCAAACATAGCCTGGGATTGTAACAATGTAGGGCAGACAGGGGGAGGAATTTGTGAAAAATATATGTTGCAAGAGAACCATCAATGTATGTCCCGTTCACAGGGAAGATGGTGCGAGACCTGACTCGGGGGAATGTTTGATTGGGGTCCGTTTAGGAAACAGTGATCAGACTCTGAATAGATGGAAGGGAAAGGGACATCATCAAACATAAAAATATTTGGCTGGAGGAGAGCTAAATTCAGTCATTTGAAAGGCGATCTGCAACCTAACATTGGCAGGGAAATCAGTCAATGAGAAATGGGAGGCTTTCACGAGTCCAGGTGCAGAGTCGATGCATTCCCATGAGAGAGGATGAAAGGGCCTCCAAGATTAGAACTCCCTGGATGGCTAAAAGTATTGAGCTTGAAAGGGATAATGAAGGAAGCTTATTATGAATGTCAACCTCATAATATGTGAGAGAACTAAGCTGTATACAGAGTGGAACTCATGTCACCCTCAAAGTGGTGAGGGCAAGCTGGCAGCGAACCAGATCGATGGGAGGAGCAATATGAAGACACCATCTGACCCCTTGAGATTGCTCCTCCAAACAGACAAATCAGGGAAGATTGTGCCCCCGCCAATGGCCACTCACCCATAAACCCACATCCCTTCACATCTTTATCATAGCTGGAGGTTTTGAGGTAAATTTGGAGTCTGCTCAATGAGTGTAACTCACCTGCACTATGCGTTGCTGAACAGCAAGTACTCCGGACCCTCAAATCACAGAGACTCCTACAAGTGGGCGGCCCGGTGGCACAGTGGTTAGCACTGCTGCTTCACAGCACCAGGGACCCAGGTTCAATTCCTGACTCGGGTCACTGTCTGTGTGGAGTTTGCACATTCACCCCGTGTCTGCGTGGGTTTCCTCCAGGTGCTCCGGTTTCCTCCCACACTGCAAAGATGTGCGGGTTGGGTGGATTGGCCATGCTAAATTGTCCCTCAGTGTCAGGGGAATTAGATAACGTAAATGCATGGGGTTACGGGAATAGGGCCGGGGTGGGATTGTGGACAGTGCAGACTTGATGGGCCGAATGGCCTCCTTCTGCTCTATAGGATTCTATGATCCTACGAGTCTCAGTCCCAGATGGCTTTAGTGTGAGTGCGAGACTCTGGTCTGTCATTCAGGACATCCAAGCCAAGGTACACATCTTTCCTGCATGGACACTGCAGAGCCCTGTTCAAACAGCTGATGCTTCACATGGATAGCCTCAGTCCTCAGGATTGTCTGGTCAACACTCTCTTACCTCATAGCCTAAGACTAAGGGTTTTCAGTGATTTCCAGTGCACTTTCATTGCAAACCCTTTATGCAAAGTCTACTGTAACCCTTGATAAGGAGACAAATTTAAACAGATCTTCATGTGAGGCCTGACAAAGGCTTCAGTCATCTGCACACACACCTCTTTAATCCTACACTCAACCCCTCTGAAGACAAGGCTAATTTGTCCGTAGCCTCCTTACTTGCAGCCTTCACCTGCATGTTCGCTCAAATTAACAAATCACGAAGGAAGCCATTCACGATTGGATGTGCCCACCGCAACTTCCTCCAGACATGTCGGGAAATCTTTGGTTTTCTCCTGTTAAGGAGATAATGTAGAGTTTCACTCTGCTGCATCAATAATGTTTCTTGCTACTCACACAGCATGTTTAATTCCCCCTGAATACTTGTGGCATCCACCACATCTCACATCAGGGCAACAGCAGCATGAGATGCAGTGACCTCGCTGAACACATTCTCAGAGCTCAGAACATGGTGAGCTGCAACTAATGGCTTGTACGATGTGTGTCCGGGCAGCACATTCACTCAGTGTTTAATCAGACACGTGTGGGATTATTGAGTAAGCGCTATGTAGATAATGTGAGAGAATTGAACCTATAGGAGTTCATTCTCAGTTTCTGATGGGGGCCCAGATTTCACATCCTTAAATGCCCACAACCATTGAAGCAACTTGCAGCAAGATGGAATCCAGGAAACTCCCAAACTGTGTAAGTGAACAATGGTATTACACCCGGACCACCTGTGAACCTTCAAAACATCTTTATCTTTGCTTATCGCTATGTTTAGGTTCAACCCTGACATCTGCAACTGAGGTGCAGGCAGCTTGCTGGCTGCTATGTCCTATTCACTGTGATGACTTTGGCGGGTGTACTCTGGTGGCCTGAGGCCTGGAGGGCTCAGCCTGCAAAGGGTCTCTGCTCAGGTGTTGGTGCACCCTGGACGTCCTGACTTGCTGCAGGTGATGGGGCCAGTGCTAGAGGGGAGGTGGAGTGGCCAGGCACCGTTGGATTGTCCTCAGATAAAGTCCCCGGGGGTGCCTGGCTGTTACTCCTCCTCTCTTTGGGTGCCCAATGGTATCTCCCTGACTCCTTGAGAAGGGACATCTGGAGGGAGGTCGATGTGCCTCATTCCTAGTCCAGTCTGCAGTGAATAGACTGTGCACTTACCCTGGTGGAGTGCAGACCATCATTCATCCTTTTCCTGCACTGCTGAGTGGTTCTGTCCTGGGCTCCATGGGTGCTAACTTCCACTACGATCTCCGCCCAGGCCCCCATGCTCAGGAAGAAGGGCCTCCTGTTGCCATCCTGAGAAAACAGCACTTCCCGCCTTTTGGATATGGGTGATGGCGGGATCAGGATATTGAATTCGATGATCAGTCATGATCAAAATGAATGGCGAAGCAGGCTCAAAGGGCCGAATGGCCTACTCCTGCCCCTGTTTCTGGGTGGCCTGGAGCAGAGTCTCCAGGGAGGCTTAGCTGAAACGTGGGGGGGGGGGGGGGGGGGAGGGGCGTGGGGGGGGCACACCCTTGTCTTGGCAGAATCCAGAGTTCCTGGTTTGCACTGAGGTGAATGGTTGTCTGGGTGACACCCCATGAGGTTACAGTGAGGGGAGTGACATCCTCCGCAGCTCACCACAAGATTCGCGGAGCTCCACATGGATGCATAACTCATGAGTTGTACTGTGCAAGACCGCGCGTGGGCAGCCATCTTGCCATCATCATGCGCTGCTCCCCATTGGAGGGAGGCAGGGTGTAGTGGTGTGGATAAAGTTCTGGGGGTCCTGGTTTGAATCCCATCACAGCAGACGGTGAAATTTAAATTCAATAAAAAGTCTGGAATTAAAAGTCTACTGATGACCATGAAACCATCGTTGATTGTTGTGAAAATCCATCTGGTTCACTAATGTCCTTTAGGGAAGAAAATCTGCCATCCTCACCTGGTCTGGCCTACCTTTGATTCCAGATCTACTGCAATGTGATTGACTCTGAAATGCTCTCTTAAATGGCCTAACAAGCCAGTCAGTTCAAGGACAATTATGGATGGGTATTAAATACTGATGATGTGGAGATGCCGGCATTGGACTGGGGTAAACACAGTAAGAGTTTTAACAACACCAGGTTAAAGTCCAACAGGTTTATTTGGTAGCAAATGCCATGCTCCCTCCACTCACATTGTCTATATCTTTAAGACCTGATCAGCTGTAAAGATTTGCATTCTAATCAGTATTCTGTAACTTGATTTTGTGTCTCTGTATGCCCTGTTTGAGAGCAGATATCCACTCCATCTGACGAAGGAGCAGTGCTCCGAAAGCTAATGGCATTTGCTACCAAATAAACCTGTTAGACTTTAACCTGGTGTTGTTAAAACTTTTATTGTATTAAATACTGACCCAGAGAGCGATGCCCACATCCTATGATTGAATAAAAATAAATCACTCCAACTTCCACCGAACCTAGACTGTGCCCTGTGTTCTTGAGTCCGCCACCAGAGGAAAGAGCATCTCATTATCTGTCTTGTCAATCCCCTTCTGTATCTTGAATATTTCAATTAGATCATTCTTCATTTTTCTAATAATTCCCAGAGAACGTAGGCTGAATTTAATCAGCCTCTCATTACAGCACAATCCTCTCATCCCAGCTTCCAATCTAGTGAACAATCTACAGCTAGCACAGGCACGATGGGCTGAATATCCTCCTTCTGTACTATATCGTTCTATGGTGAGTGAAATATGAATAGCTTGTTCAGAAGATGGTAGAATACTTCCAATACTTGGGGGCGGCGTGATGGCACAGTGGTTAGCACCGCTGCCTCACAGCGCCAGGGACCCGGGTTCGATTCCAGCCTTGGGTGTCTGTGTGGAATTTGCACATTCTCTCTGTGTCTGCAAGGGTTTCCTCTGGGTGCTCTGATTTCCTCCCACAGTCCAGGGATATGCAGGATAGGTGGACTGGCCATGCTAAATTGCCCCTTAGTCCCAAGATGTGTAGGTTAGGTGAATTGGCCATGGGAAATGTGTGGGGTTGAGGGGATGGGGCTGGGGAAAGTTTCTGGGTAAGGTACTCTGTCAGAGAGTTGGTGCAGACTCAATGGGCGGAGTGGCCTCCTTCTGCACTGTAGGCATTGTATGAAGTTGTAACTGTAGTGCAGGGGTTATCACGTTTGCCTAATATAAAAGGTCCCTGGTTTGAAACTGGACAGGAACTTGTACAAAAGAGTTGGAAACTACTAAGGAGGACATGATGTGGAGGTGCCGGTGTTGGACTGGGGTAGGCACAATAAGGAACAGTGCTCCGAAAACTCGTTCTACCAAATAAACCTGTTGAACTTTAACCTGGTGTTGTGAGACTTCTTACTGTACTAAGGAGGAGGAAGAGTTCCAGAATAGGCTAGAAAGCACCAGCCCGGTGAAAGGTTCAAGATATTAAATTATCATTATTTATACTTACAGAACTTTAGACTTTGCCTGACAAGGATGCTAACTATAATTCATCACTTAAAATACAACACACTTTTTGGCATCAAAGCATAACTTAATGATAGCTCAGTCATCAAGCAAACGTATGGAGTATGATTGCTCATCAGTTCTTTAACAGATCGTCTGTAGAGCTTCCTCTCAAAATCCACGTGTGATGTTAACTTCCTGGTGTGCTTGAACCCTAGTAATCAGTGACAGCAGCAAGTCTTGTTGACAAAAGTAGCAGTCACAGAGCAATGAGCGGGATTGACGTCAGTTCAACGTAACACATTGGTTCACTTCAAATACATCACAGCAAATGTTATCATAGATTATATTATCATTATATTATGTATTCTTAATCACCTTGGTCAGCGGTCCAATCTTTGTTTCCACGATGTTTTGTGAAGCTAAGTATTCTCAGCTCATAGGGAGAGCTATTCCCTATGAACTACACTGGATAGTAAACCAGTAAAATATTGTTTATAGTTGTTTGGTGCTACAGAGCTGGAATATTGTTGAAAAAATACATTTTGTTGAAGCTTTTTGTTTTGCACTTATCAGGACAATTGAAAGAATCATCAAGACAATCTCACATTGATATTCTTATCATTGTCCTGATGAATGCAAGATGAAAAACTTTGACAAAATGTCTTTTTTCAACAATATTATTTATTCTGTTGTCATTCTTCAGCACTCGTATATAAATCTTGAGATTACTGAAAGTACATTTTGATTGTCTCTGAATATCGGTGTACCCCTTGAAATAACCTGTTTGCCTTTTGCCTGCTGGGCCTCTTATTAACCCTCTGATGATTCAACAACAATAATTTGTGTATATATCAAGTGGAATCATAGAATCCCTACGGTGCAGAAGGAGGCCATTCAGCCCATCAAGTCTGCACTGACTCTGATGGGGAGGTGAATTTTCCCATCCCATCCGCCACAGGAATTGTAGTGGGCAGGGGTGGCTGGACCATGCAAAGGTCTGTTGATCTTGGGCGGGATTTTCCCGTTTTGGGACAAGCG